>NC_000080.6:27951770-28251770 GCF_000001635.26 Mus musculus | reverse complement strand
CAGGCCATAAAAATTCAAACTGCTTCTGAAAGAATATGACACCAGCCACTGTGTCCTTTCAAGCACCTAACAGGCCCTGACCACTCCAGCAAAGGGACATGAGTCCTATTCCACCCCTCCTACCTCCATCCCCTACCAAGGCAAGGCGAGCATCTTACAGTTCCCTCCCTCAAAGAGGAAAAAAAAGGGAATTAATTCATGCTCTTCTGAGTTAAAAAATAAGATGCAAAAAGGAAAACATGCTTATATTGAAACATGCCCACCCCTTTCAAACCGTAGCTTGGAAACTTACTTTATTAATCAGTTGACACACCAAGTTCAATGTGCTTTAGCTGAACATGACACACACCAAATTAAAAACCAATTCTCCTTGGTACTAATGTGTGAGGAAAGAGTAGCAAACCATACCCACATGCAGGCATGGGAATCACTACCAACTCAGTGACTTCTCATTTTACATAATTCCCAGGCTGAATTAACAAGTCTTACCATGTATTTTGTTCCAGGGTGAGAAGCTGACCACGCAAAAGGGTATTGCCACACTACTGCAAAGATAGATTTTTAAGGGTATTCGAGAACTAAGGACTGATCTATTTCAGTATTTGAAATGAGGAAGTTCTCATTGATAGTCTCATTTGATCAGTAGTAGATATGAGACTCCACTTGATCCCCAATGTCTTTGGCCCAAGCCACAGCAAAGACACTGTCACAAGGCTCACCTGATTAATGTCCAAGTGCTACATTTTCTTGTTTCTGAGTAGAGCCTAGAACTAATTACCTCACAGGATTGACAGGGAGTCCATGAGAAATTGCATGTGATAAGTTTCACATGGCTACTGGCACGTGCTCAGTGATGAAAGGATGAGAGACAGAGGGAACTAGAAATCTATAAATATTATTTCTCTTGGAATTCTGATATTTTACATTTACATAAACTATTTGTCAAATAAGCTGACAATTTAGGAAATATAATCACCACTTTTAGTGAGGATTGACTATATGTCCACTCTTTAGGTCTTTAAATAATATATATATTTATAGTAATTTATTATATATATATATATTTGTATATATATGTGTGTATATATATATATGTGTGTATATATATATATCTCACACATACACACAAAGGGCCACATACCTTTAAGTTTTCTAATTTTCCCTAATTAAGAGAGCTGCTTCCCTTGTCTGCTTAGAACTGTACCTCACTTGTTAGATGGAAGAAACTACTGATAATATTTTTAAGTTTCTCAGAAATCCAGTATTTCCCAGCAAGTCCCTGAACTATGCCAAGTGACAGTGATCCTCCGGTGTTCTCCAAAAGGTAGCTCAGCTTGCTCTAAAAAACCACAAAGAAGAGAATGAACTCATGGTTTACTAAAATTTCTTCTGTGCAGAAACTATCATACGAAGCATTCAGATCGGAAGGATGAGGTAAGAGATGAGAGTCTGGGCATGAGGTGGTCAAGGGCGCTGAAAAGGGGATGAATGGAGATACGTGGAGTGGATTCCATGACCAGGACATTCAGCTTCTTCCTCCCCATACCCCAGAAGATTATGCTCTGCTTCAGGAAGCTCAACATCCTTTGGGACCAATTCTTGGATATTGTGAAGGATAAGGAAGAAGTCCTGACCTTCTCAAATCTCTGGTAGCCATTGCATACACTAGCAAGATTTTATTGAAAGGACCCAGATGTAGCTGTCTCTAGTGAGACTATGCCAGGGCCTAGCAAACACAGAAGTGGATGCTCACAGTCAGCTAATGGATGGATCACAGGGCTCCCAATGGAGGAGCTAGAGAAAGTACCCAAGGAGCTAAAGGGATCTGCAACCCTATAGGTGGAACAACATTATGAACTAACCAGTACCCGGAGCTCTTGACTCTAGCTGCATATATACCAAAAGATGGCCTAGTCGGCCATCACTGGTAAGAGAGGCCCATTGGATTTGCAAACTTTATATGCCCCAGTACAGGGGAACACCAGGGCCAAAAAGGGGGAGTGGGTGGGCAGGGGAGTGGGGGGTGGGTGGGTATGGGGGACTTTTGGTATAGCATTGGAAATGTAAATGAGCTAAATACCTAATAAAAAAATGGGAAAAAAAAAATCTCTGGTAGCTTTGCATGGCCTTCAGGGATCTTTGGCCTTTTCAAATCCCCATTTTTATCTTTTAACTCTGAGTCAAAATCCTGGGCTTGCTTAGCTTGCATTCAGACAAGGTGTGTCAAAACAAACCAGCCATTTGATCTAAAGAATTATATACAGGGAACTTTCTGTTCTGATTATTATATGCAAAAAGCTAAAACAACTCCACTGCAAAACAAAACAAAACAAAACAAAACAAACAAACAAACACCACAGACTCTATAGTGTTTTCTCAGGAGATTTCAGTGATTTTCCAAGATCAATGAAGCTGAATGGGTTGAATCCCATCTCCAGTAAGTTCTCTCCCGACGAATGAGGCTTAGGCTTATTATAATAGTTGAAGAATTCAAAACACGAAGATTGCCAAGGTGAGCACTAACCACCAGCTTCCACCAGATAAGCTGCTTCTTTCCAGTTCTTTTTAGTTAGACTCTGACTAAGGTTTCGATAATTTTAGTCATTTGTAGTGGAATTTCAATTTGGACCACCTTATACTCCCTAACAATTAAGCCCTACAGCAAAAGCAGCTGTTTTATAACACCGACAGTGCCCAGTTTACCTCTCTGTACAAAGCCTCCTTTCCCAGGCACCCAACAGAGCCTAAGTCAAAGCGCACTGTTCCCAGTGCTTTAAAAGAGACACAAGCCCTAAGCTGAAACCCTGCTGTGTCATTGATGCCTGTCCCCATGGCAGGGCAATCTCCCTCCACTCTCACAGAAACACAAGGTTGGGTACTTCCAGACTTCACTGAACGCACGTAGGCCCAAGTCTTGTGCAGGAACAAGGGGTTGCCACTGTCTCTACTCTTGCTCCAGGAGCACACAAGCTAGGGCATTTTAAGTTTCTTTTATTTAAAAACAAAGATTATGGTAAAATAGAATAAACATGGTAGCTTCTATTCTCCATACAAAAGACTAAACAACAACAACAAAACTAACATTAAAGTTTGCTAAAGTATGGAGAAGACCATTTTTTTTCCTAGCTTGTAACATAATCAAGACAGAAAAGAGGGGTTTGGAAAAAACTCTAGTCTTCAGCAAATCTAGTAGTTAGTTTCACAGCTGCACATTCCTGAAGTTTATGTTTCTAATTATCTGAATGACTGACACTTTTAAGTTTTACAGTTGATTCTGAGGAGCAGTGCACTTAAATTTACACAAAGTCTATTTTTACTCTTAACGAAAAATAGTAATTAAGACATGCTTGGCTTTAATGAGCTCTTCGTTGTACTTCTGAAGTTTCAGCCTGCTGGTTGAAAGTTCTTTAAAAGTAAATTCAAGCATGTTGCCTTTTTATAATACAATCTTGGCCATCAAGGCTTAACCTTTTTCCTACGGTGTTAGCACCTCTCCCTGACACAAACTCCACATCAAACAGTAGTCCAGGGGCAAGGTTATCTGCAAGAACAACACAGGCTCAACCCCATCTTCTAATAGAAGAACAAGGCAAATCATAATCTCAACACTGACACAGGAGAGCCACAACATCATAGGTAAATTAATGGGCTTCTCACTGGCCAGGGTCAAGGGGCAGGCTGGACTCTCTAGAAACACATTGCAAAGCTATTTTATCTTCCAACCACCATCCTCTTACTAACTACAAGGAAGCAAATATTTCACTGAGGCATTGGACATTTGATTAGGGGCTTTAGAGTCCTGTCTCAGTGTTTTTTAATAAGAGTTAAACTTATCCACTTGATATCTTCTGGACAGATGAGTGGAAATTATCTTTAATTCAAACCATAAACAGGGTAAGTTAAGTCTTAACTTATGTAGTCCAGTGGAAACACAATGAGATACATGCCTGCACACTGTGAACATTTTTTCATACATACCTTGGAAAGAAAGATAGATGAAGTATAATGGTTGCCCATGACTGGACCATAATGGTAGACAGTTGGAAGAATGCCCTGAGAACATCACCATTAAATGTGCATTCATGATTGAATTCAGCTGTCTCCAGGCTGTCCTGTATTATTTTCATTGAAGTAATATGGCATACACAAATAAATACTATAAAAAATAACTCTCAGATAAATAATGCTACAATTATTTGACACATCTAATAAGCATACACATGTGAGTTAAGCAAAGGATGACATGTAGACCATGGTAGTGATTTACTAATGCCCGGATTTGGTTCTGGAGTAAAGAGTGACTATAGGGTATGATATAAGCTTGTGAAACAAAGGACCACTCTGAGAGACACATTTTAATCCTAATGAGGATGCAAACCCAAGGCAGAAGGAGGCAAGCTGAATGAGAAGGCAGGGATTCAGACTAAAGCATTACCCTGGATCACTGTGTAGAGCAGAGCCTGTGCCAACTTTCAGAGAGATGCTTCAGAAACAGATGAATCAGTACATTGACACTGATGGCACCCATATCAGTGGCTGCTACTGTCCCCACTCTTATATGCCACCCCCTTTACCACCTCTGTTAGTAATACTGCATTGGTGTCAGCTAAAATTCTCCAAAAGGAACCAAGTAATTGAATGCTAGGTTTTGTAGGGACATCTGTCAGATTCAGACATCTGGTGAAATGTGAACTTCAGGTGGACAACGAATAGTTTTGTTTTTTTTTTTTTTTTTTAGTGGAATTAGGCCCACTAAATCTTCAAGATACTTAAATGGGAAATCTATCCATTGTTAATCTGAGTTTTGCTTTATCCTCAGCTTCTTACATTTATTTGACAGCTACTTTAATGGCGCCTGGGTCTCTGTTACAATTGCTTTCAGTTGCAGTGTGAAACCAGCCATAACATACAGGAACAAATGGGGGTGGTTATGCTCTGATAAAACTTTATCTATATAGGAGGACAGATCATGGTAAAAGTTGCCCATGGGCCATACAGAAATCCAAAGCTAAGTCCACCCTGAACAAAACACTAGATTTAACAACAGGATTAACAACTTCAAACATGGTGGATGTCACATTTTATGTCAGCAATATGAACAAAATTATCTTTTGATATTGCCTGCCCACTATTCCTGAGTTTTCATAGTTGCTTCTTTGTCTTGGAAAGATACTTCTTACATCCTAATGTGCTGATACTATCATCATACTATATACTATTAGGGGAAAAATCAACATTTTACCTACAGCAAACAAATAAATAAATGAGGCCCTGTGTATGCCTTTAAGGTCTCAGGGTGTGTGGAGGGGTGGGGAGATGGTTCAATTAGTAAAATGCTTGTCATATAAGCACTTGCACCTTAGTTCAAACCCTTCATCCACCTTAAAAGCCAGGCATGATGGAATGTACCTGTAATCCCAGTACTAGGGCCTATGAACCATCCAGCCTAGCCTAATTGCCCAGCCCAGGTTCTGGTGAGAGACTCTGTCTCAAAAATCAAGGTTGATGATATGAGAAAGAACAACAGCTCCTAAGGTTCTGTTCTGGCCTCCACAGGCATGTGCACATGCATGCACATATAAATACATGCACATCCACATTTGCTCAGTCACATGTGCGCATGTGTGTATATAGCACATACATATTTATTACATATAAGTATACGTAATTCAATGGTAGCCAACATTGTAGCAATGTTGCAAAGAAGCAACTATGAAAACTCAGGAATAGTGGGCAGGCAATATCAAAAGATAATTTTGTTCATATTGCTGACATAAAATGTGACATCCACCATGTTTGAAGTTGTTAATCCTGTTGTTAAATCTAGTGTTTTGTTCAGGGTGGACTTAGCTTTGGATTTCTGTATGGCCCATGGGCAACTTTTACCATGATCTGTCCTCCTATATAGATAAAGTTTTATCAGAGCATAACCACCCCCATTTGTTCCTGTATGTTATGGCTGGTTTCACACTGCAACTGAAAGCAATTGTAACAGAGACCCAGGCGCCATTAAAGTAGCTGTCAAATAAATGTAAGAAGCTGAGGATAAAGCAAAACATGGCCAAGATTGATAAAAGGGTCTAAAGGATTTTAGTCTCATTTAGCTTACAGTTGATAAGGCCTGTGGGTCAAATTTGATGATAGATGATATGGACTGGAGAATCAGCCAATAACAAAAAGAAGCAGGAAGAAATGGGTAAATATTCAAAGGGCTAAGAGAGAAGAGACCTAGTTAATTCGTATAGCTTCCAGGGATATGAATTAGTTAAAGTAGCGGAAGATGGAAGAAGAGCCTATCTCCATTCAACTAAACAATTCTCTACTGGGAACATAGAGAGTAGGTGCACAAGACCCTGGCCTGATGGTTAGAATCTCACTGGGAAGGCAAAGGTAAGCATTTAATTACTCAGACAATCAAGGGAGGATTTCTAAGAAAACGGCATTATTTGAGACTTGAGGAATGTCCAAAATTTCACGAGACAAAAGGCGTGGAGGCACATGGGAAAGCATGGGCAAATGCCCAAGCTCAGAAGAACTCGGTATGTCAAAGGAATAACGAGAAGATCGTTGTGGCTAAGAAGTGAAAATAAAAGACAAAGATAAGGTGTCCCAGGGACCCTGCAGAGAAAAGTTGAGACCTGTGTCCCAATTGAATAGGCACATAATGATCATATAGAGGTGGAACATGGTTTAACTCAGGAAGAGGTGTCCGGCATCTCTGCAACGATGCTTTCATCAAATTCTTCAAGGCCTTCAAGAGCCCTTGAAGAATAGGAGGAGACCACGGAGAGTTCTTACCATGGAGGAGATTGCATTTGCAAGATGATGCTTGCAGTATGGTTCAGAGGAGTTCAGCTGCCTACCAACTGTGTGGTCTTGGGCTTTGGGCCCTTAATCTTTAAAATGACCATTTCATTATCTCTGCAGAGCTTCTGGGAAGGGAAGGGAAGGGAAGGGAAGGGAAGGGAAGGGAAGGGAAGGGAAGGGAAGGGAAGGGAAGGGAAGGGAAGGGAAGGGAAGGGAAGGGAAGGGAAGGGAAGGGAAGGGAAGGGAAGGGAAGGGAAGGGAAGGGAAGGGAAGGGAAGGGAAGGGGAGATAGAAATCAAGGATAAGCAAGGATAAGTTTGTAGCAGTGGGATGTATTTTATGAATAGTACACAGAGAGACTTTGTGGCTTCTTTAACATTTTCAAACATCCAGAGAGCCTGACACAATGAAGTCTAGGGGGCCATTCCCAAACTTCACAAATGTACTGTGCTTTCTCATCTTGTACATCTGAAATATTTTAAACTTGGATATCAGCATACTACCCTATGAGATACAGTACTTAGCATTTCTAAAAATTAACAACTTTTCTCTATATAATAAAATCTAATCAAATAAAAGCAATTTTACTTTAGACTTAAAAAAGAGACACTTGATTCTCATTGTGCAGATTCCTGAGGTCAACTTCAGCCCACTCACTAAAGCACATTTCAGACAAGTTTAAGCCTTATAAAGTTCCCCAAACAAATTCTCAAGGACCAACATTCTTGGAGCCACTTTTCCTGTTCCTCTTAGCCCTCCTGAGTCCAGAGCATGCTATAGGCAATGCTTTCCTTTCCATTTGAAAGGGGACATAGCTTCTGCAGGCTTCCATCACCAAGGGTCCTGCAATGCTCTCCAAATTTAGAAAAACCATTTGCCTCTCTGAAGACAGATAATTTTAACTTAAATTATGTTGCCACAGTAGCCATAACAGATGAGAAGCACATTTGTAATTACTGCCTCAGTTTATAAGCCACTTCTTTTCCCTTTTAGACAGGCTTTACTTCCAGGTAAGCACTGGACATTCCCTCCTTTTTAGAATGGACTTCAGCCATATCTGCTATAATGTGCTCTCATTGACTCTAACAAATTCTAAACTAGTAAAATTTCCTGATTTTTTAAAAAATCTATTGTGCATGCAGATGTTGGCAATGATTGGACTGAATCCTTACATGTACCTGATCAAATATCTGCTCAAGGATTTACCCACGCACCAACTGGCATCGAGAAGCTAAGAATAGAGCAAGGGGCATTCTTTCTCAGCTCTTCAATGAGGAGTCTGCATCTACACTGTGCAGAGCTAAATGTGGCTTCAAGCAATGGAACATGTGCCAGGAAGGCCCAATTTTGGTGGGGTCTATCCCCACCCCCGCCTTTGGCACATACAGTGTTAGAGGCAGCTGCCAGATTCTACAGCCCTTCAACTCCATGCCAAACTTTGTCAATTTTAAGAATGGCCGATTAAAGTAATTTCTAGAAAATCAGTTTTCATCCAACTGAGGATAGTCTTAGCAGTTGTCAGTATGTTACTGTGTTCCCAAGTTTCCTCTGGGTCAGAAAAGTGTGTCATGATCTATTCACCCCTGCTCTCCCCCCACCCCGAGCTCAATCATCTTTCCTTTTTTTCTGAATGAAGCTAGAATTCCTACACTAGAGATTTCAGACCAGGGGCATATTCATTGACTACAGTTTCCTCATAAATCAAATTATGCAAAACACTCAAAATCACCCACATTACCAACTTGAAAAAAAAAAAGAGACCTTTTTTTCCTTCTTAAGACCCAGGAATTATCTGAAATACACTTTTCTTGCCAGATTAAGTTGCCCATCCATCTCCAGCTATTGGTTCTTGTTCAAACTGGTGTAATGGTTCTACAAGGGCTGATCCTAAAGGGTCCTGAAATTCGTATTTAATCTAGAGATAAGTGCAGCAATCAATCTTTCCCAGAGTCTAAGGGAGCCATTGTATTCTCCCTGCTGACACAGAACATGCAGCTATTGTGATGGTTTTCTGTGTATGACTCAGACCGGACATTTTCAGACAAGGCACACTGGCAGAGGCATTCTGGATAGCAGGAAGTCAGCATCAGGGAGTGGGCTGTTACTTAAAGTTCTTCCTCAAGGTTGAGGGAACAGCTGTCACTGGGGAGGTTACCTCCTGAAGACACACTAAATGAATACCCAACATTGCGGGACTGTCTAAGGGCAGAGTCTGTGGACTAGACTGAAGTCCAGAGGATCTTTTGTCTTTATGTCCAGCATCTCTAATTAGTGTCTGCTCATGTGAGTGCAGCTTAAGTGCATTTTGATAACGAGACCCCAAGTCTGCCTTGCCCTTATCAATCTCAGGAAGAAAACAAAAAACCAACAGTATCCATCCCTCCCATGGAATGAGGTGGTGAGGGGCAGGATTTTAAAAGGGTTGGACTACTTCCATGGTGGGGGGAATGAATCTATTCAGGAGCTCCAAGCTCTGGACATAGCTGGGACCCCAGAACAGTAAGCAGACCCTGTGGATCTACAGCCCAGGCAGCCAGAAGGGCAGAAAGCCCAGACTCCCACAGACCCACTCAGTGCCAGGCTCAGAGTGGCTTATTATTTCAGGGCTACCAACTAGTATGAAAAGGGACACCTTTCCCCTTGAAAGGCTAGAACATGCAAGATGGATGCATAGAGAGGGGACAGTATCCAGACCCAATGAAAGGGTAACTGTGATGGTCAGTCCAGGAGTACAGATTCCAAGCCACTAGCACATGGCTTCATTGCTACTATGTCTGCAGAGCGTGGATTGAAAGGCTGTCATAGACTCCAGAGGCAACAGTAAGGCAGCTGGCTCAACTTGCCCTTGCTATCCTGGCTGCAGGAACCTTGCAACAGTGAGGAAAAAGAGACATGATCTCACATGACAGACACCTATCACTGCTCACAGTCACCCATCCTTCTGCCCCCAGCTTCTATTGAATGGTTCAACTGCCAAGAAAATAAATCTAGTATCCTTTCAGGAGTGCTTTAACCAGACGTGCTAGTGAAACCAAGAGTGTCATAAGCCAGCAACAGCTGGGTCTCTCTGTATAGGCCTGGCTATCCTGGAACTCATGCTGTGGACCAGGCTGGCCTTGAACTCACAGGGATATGCCTGATGCTGGGATTAAAGACATGCATCGCCACCACCCAGCTTCATTTTCTGCAAGTGACAATTTCATTAATGCCAGTCTAATATTTCCCTTACCTGGCATGTTCATACCCCACCCCATCTAGACACCAGCCAACAGTGTTAGTTTTCTTTAATATATTCTAAATTTAGAACAGTACTAAGCGTAAAGAAGACCCCAAAGCAACACCTATGCCACAGACACAGAAGGTGGTTGGGAGGTTCTGGTTCAATAATAATAATGGTGGTGATAAAATAAACCAAATTGTTGGCAGGTGCTCCCAGGAAAGGTGATTTGGGTTAAAAATATCCTGGGATCATTGTGTGCACACAAGGGAAAACTTTAAGTTTGTGTTTTGGTTCACTGAACACCAGGGATGTACTGTAAGGAACAAAGATTACAGAGGAAAGAAAGTGGCCTTTGTGTATATTCTTATCCAATTTGAGATTCTTGTCATTTCAGTCCCCTCCCTCCAAATCTGGGCTGCTACCCCTGCCTGATGCCCAAATTATTCTAACTAGAAGTCCATAATCATAATCTTAAAAAAAAAGACACAAACATCCTTCTGGTTGTATTGCCAAAGCTGAGAATAGTAATTAACCTCCACTGCCTTTTGAGACCCTCATTTAACCCATACTTTCAGTATGTTATATTCAGACTCCAGAAGGCCTGATGAGGTAGGGTCCTTACTCTGAGGAAAGAGACAAGAGGACACAACCTCAGAGTCTACAGTAGTTCAAGAATCAGCCTGGTTGGCAAAGAAATCCATAGGATTTCATGGAGAGGTACTGTCAACCTAAGTTCTTGTAGTAAGAGTCCCACAGACCATACATTCAGGCACCTAGGGAAAAATATCTTCCCAGAGCTGTGGCCTGAAAGAGAGCAAAACCACCCAGAGACTCCTCGACCCCATGGTCTTTCAACAGTTTCATAATACTGCAGTCCCTGGTCTCTTGGCTTTCCTGTAACCCTACACTATCTATCCTCTAGGCTCTGCTCACTGAGTTACAGTGCTACTGCCTCGGTTTGTGGGCAGGGGGAAGAGGGAGAGGAGTGTGTGTGTGTGTGTGTGTGTGTGTGTGTGTGTGTGTGTGTGTGTGAGAGAGAGAGAGAGAGAGAGAGAGAGAGAGAGAGAGTTGTGCTTACTCTACAGGTGTGACTCTAAGATGCAAGGCTTCCTTTTGAGGTAGTGGGGGCTCTCTTCAGATCTTTGGCCCTAAGCATGGGTGGCTGCTACCAGGTAATGGGTACAGTCTGGCCCAGTGGTTGACAGGCAGCTTTCTTCATCCCTGGTGAACCAGGGGAACATAATCTGCCTTTTCAGCGAGCTTCCTTTACTTCCCATTTAAAAAGCAAGCCCTTCATTAATACTGACTAATTACTAGTATTTGTTTGGACAGAGTTAGGAGAATGACACATGTTGCCAGTTTAGGGACATAAAACACAGGTCCATTTCAGTTCTTGCCTCATTAAATTTGTTTTAGGTCAATGCTTACCCCAACAGGGATTTTATTCTCAAGTACAGCTAGAGAACACATTGTTTTCTTCACTGGACGTTTTAGGACAGCCAAGAGCCTGGTAAAGCAAAATTCTGCTTTCTCTGAAAGGGCCCCACGTGTTCCCCAGCTGCCAGTCTCCCCACTCAGCTTCTAAACTGCCCACTGTCATGGGATCTCTGTCTTTAATTTACAATTTCCTCCTTCCCCCACTGACTAATGGTAAAAGGAATAATGGGTGGAGAGAGAGAGAGAGGAGAGAGAAGAGAGAGGGAGAGAGGGAGAGAGGGAGAGAGGGAGAGAGGGAGAGAGGGAGAGAGGGAGAGAGGGGGAGAGGGGGAGAGGGGGAGAGGGGGAGAGGGGGAGAGGGGGAGAGAGGGAGAGAGGGAACGAGTGATGAAGGAGATTGGATAATTGAGGAAGGAGAGACCTGGACAGAGAGAACACACTAAGTCTGCCCTAACCAGGCCTGACCAAATATGTCCAATGGGAAGACTCTTTCCCTTCCTGGTCTCTGTATGAGCTGGGGCAGACCAGAGTCCAGGGGAACGAGAACCAAGGTAACCTAGATGATCCACCTCTGGTTAGGGAAGAGCGGGCAGGTGATCCTGGGCAGCAGGGATAAGGGGGACAGCAGAAGCAGTCTGGTAGTAGCCTTTGCCCTGGTCCATGGAGGTAAGACATAGACTAGTTTCACCTTGAAGCTGGGCCAGAGGGGACCCTGCCTGAGGGTCTGCATATGGCAGAATCTTTTAGTTATCATCTCCTCAGAACGTGTGTTCTAAAGCTAATAGTTTTCCAGGTGAACTCCAATTACCACAGGCACACAAGCTAGCTAAACTGGGCTTTCATTTGTGCTGTTCTTTCAGGCCCAGAAACATCAGATGCAGGTACCTGCATCCCAGATGGAGGGAAAAGAAATGAGTACAGTTATTGCCAAAAGAGACAGACAGATGGAGTCTTCACTGCCTCCAAAATTCTCCCAAGCTTAGGAGGTAGAGCTAGTGACCTGGGCTCTTCACCCAGACTTCTTTAACCGGGGACTGTCCTTTTGTCTAGGTAGTAGCTCTTCCATTAATAAGGAGAAATTGGGAGAACACATACATAAAAATAGCACAGTGCCAGACACACCCAACACACATACACATTATTATTATTAACACGGTAGACAGAGCTAGTATTAGTTTTAGTACCAAGTGCAGTCTTTCTGTGAATGTGACTCCATTTGGATGGAGAAGACTTAGGAAGCAGTGGAAACATCCAGGACATCCTTGCCTCCATCTTTTCTTGAACCTTTTGTTTACAAGACAAATGTTTCTCTTTTCTTCTTCCTCGCCTTTCCCCAAGAGCAGTTAACAAAAATTAAAGCAACAATACAGCATTTCAGAAAGAAAAGTGATTTCTCCTCTTGGACAAGGGCACTTGGTCCCCAGTTTGTATAAGATATCAACAAGTCAAGACATCAAAAAGGATCTCTGATTAGCATGACAAACATGGGACTTGAGTGTAGCTTCTAAAAGTCACACAAACCAGGTTCTCAGGCCACACCCTGTTGGGAACAGCTATTCCCAGCCAGAATAGGAAACAGATGCAACCATAGTAGGAAAAGCAAATCTCAGAGTGCTCATCAAGCCATACCCCAGCCACACCCAGGGCACACCTGGCCCGGCCATCTCTAGAAGGTCAGTCTAGCAACAGAAGTGGACACGCCGGCACCCACCCAGACCAGGGAAGGAAGGCACAGTACAGCTTTGAGTCTACCCTGGGCTTATCTACCGCAGCCTTCCCTGTGGCTGGAAATGTTGTTCATTACCCAGAAACCTGGATTTACGTGGGTTAATTTACAACTTGAAGATGTGATGTTCTGGAGCAGACTAGACTTTGATTTACAGTACATTTCCTACCGGCATGAGTTTTTATACACCAGGCTTTTGCTGATCCTCCAACCGACAAATAGTGCTCGGCAATCATACACTGTTGGCCAAACAAGCTGCAGTACACACTTTTGCCCTTAATCCTGTATATAAATTTTACTTGTTACACTTGTGTGGTTCTCCTCCGAATGAGTCTAGGAACACAGTGCCCATTTGGCGTGTTGTTTATCATGGTAAAATGTGACATAATTGACTATTTCCTTGGTGAGGCACTTTTTATAGCTAGTTTTTATAAGGTTTCTTGATTTTTATTTTGAAAAGGGAATCAAAGCTTTCAGGGGCTAAAAACATCTTGATGGTTCTTTGAATAAGAATGTTGGTATTCTTTCGATGTAATGCATGCAAGTGACTGTGGAAAATACGGCTTAAAATTTTACCCAGAAGAGGTTTTTTTAATTGGTGCCATATCTTTAAATGTGCAAACTACATACAAGTAAAGGAAACTGGGCACATACTCACACACAGGAGAACCCGGGATCACATTGTTCCTTAACTCATGACAGTATAAGTGTAGCGATGTCGGCTGCACCAGCTTGTTTGGGGAGCTCTGGCTGTGTCCGGCACTCTACTTTTGACATCATTTGGAATGGTATGATGAAGAAGAAGTGAAGAAATGAGGAGGACGGATGAGGCTGAGAGGGAGTATTTTATAGATCCCTAATGTGAACACATCATGGAGCTAATATATAATGTCAAGTTATTTAATTCATCAACATTATCTTCAAAACTTGTGTTGGGAAGAAATAAAATTTAGATGCTATGAAGGCAAATATTGAGAATAATATAATCTTAAAAATAGAGTAATTTTTTTAAAAAAGAAGATTTATTTATATGAGCGCACGGTAGCCGTCTTCAGACACACCAGAAGAGGGCATCGGATCCCATTACAGATGGTTGTGAGCCACCATGTGGTTGCTGGAAATTGAACTCAGGACCTCTGGAAGAGCAGTCAGTGCTCCTAACTGCTGAGCCATCTCTCCAGTCCCCCGTAATAGAGGTAATAGAGTAAACTTTATGAGGAGGTCTTTTGTGAGACAAAAGCAACATGTACAACAGCAACCTGAAACTAACAGTTGGAAAGAAGACATGCAAGTTGGAGTGTGAGAGAAAGGACAGGTAGATTAGCAGATTTTAGGTTAAAAAGTTGTGTCTTAAAATGTAACCTTATCAGTTTAAGAAGAGGGTCCGTAACAGCTAAAATATGGACAAAAGATATGAGCAGACAAATCACTGAGAAGACTTGTAGGTAGTGGGTTCATGAAAGGATGCCACACCGCAACTGAGAATGAAAGTCAAACAGTGGAATACTAGGATTAGAAAGAAGGCTGAGGCAGGGGATCCTGTGGTGAAGGCCAACCTATGCTACATAACAAGGTTGGGACCAGCCTGGACAACATAATGAGACTCTATCTCAACCAACAATCAACCAAATAGACAAAAGTCTGTTGACAAAGGACCTGCTTCTCATAAAACTTAATCTATTAATAGAAAAGGGGGAATGGGTAAAGACAGAATTCAAACAATTCCAAAATGTCCAAAGGAAAAGTGACCATAACAGGTAAGATCCTGGAGTAATGGCTCTGAGAGAAATGGGAAATACATCAAACATAATAGAATTTTGCTATGAATGCCATGAAAGAAAACGGGCATATAGTGTTATGACTATGAAATCCATGAAATAAACTAAAAAATATTGTCAAATAATTATCTCAAAAAATAGTCCTGGTATTGGGTTATCGAGCAGGAGAATACTTTTACATTTTCAAGAACAGACATGTTGGTTTTGGCTGTTTAAAGATTTTCAGAAATACAGGCTGCTTGACAATTCATTTCTATAATTGCAATAACTTTGATATGTAAAATAAGAAGGCCCTGGTGAATTCAATTTGAGATACAGCATAACAGCTATAAGCCATATGCCTGCACAGAAAGTCTCGCAACACATTAGAGAAAGAAAGACAGCCAAGAAGAGGAACCTGAGGAACGGAACGACTGTTTCGTCATTCAGGTTCTACAGCCTAGCACTCTAACAGAGTTAAGACAAGTAAATACTTATGTGTCCAGACAAGCCAATATTTCATAGTGATAGATATCAGAAGCACAGGTCTGATTTCTACCATAGAAATTAGCCTCTGGTATAGTTGCAGTGACTCATTGTCTGTTTTATAAATACCCCTTGGGAGCCCTTTACATTATTTATTTATTTATTTATTTATTTATTTATTTAATGTGCATTCATGATTTACCTGCATGTATGGATGTGAACCACTTGCATGACTGATTGCCACAGAAGTCATAGGAGGTCACCTAGAACCGGTGGTACTGACAGCTGGGAGCTGTCATGTGGTGCTGGGAACCTAGCTTGGGTCCTCTGCAAGGCAAATTCTCTTAACTGCTGAGCTATCCATGTGGTCGGGAGAACTCAACAGACGTTTATTTGAAAACTATGGATTGAGAGAAATATTCAAGAGACTTTTCATAAAAATCTACAAAACTTGTGACATAAAATCATGGGAAACTAAGAAAGTCATGCACAGTTCTTTAATAAGTGTTACTTCATCTGTTGATAAACATCATTGTGGCAAACCACAGGCAGAATCCTTGTCTCCAAAAAATAAGCCGTAACACAAGAGGTGCACTATAGACACTCTAGTTCCAGGCATCTTAACTAAAGCAATAAGATAAAAAAAATCTTAGAATGTGGCTATAGCAAAAGGGTGCTCACTTGTGATCATTTACAGGTCATATAATTACCTATCTGGAAGGCATAGAAGTTTTCTAAAAAGTAATTTGAAAAAAAATATCAGATTAAAAAATATCTTCTAAGTTCTCCTTTAGTCTGTACTGCTAATTCAAAGAAAATGGATAAACTCTCTACTCTTAAGTAACAAGTGTAAGAACATAATGAAGATCTATAATAATTAATCATGGTGTCTAATTTTACAAATTCAAAACAAAAATGTATCATAGACTTGAAATCATTCAATAGATATCATAAAAATATAAAAGAACATCTTGATCATAATTGATATGATTTTGGGGGACTAGAGTGATGGTTCAATGGCTAAGAGCACTTGCTGCTCCACCAGAGGACCTGAGTTCAGTTCCTAGAACCCACATGCAGTGGGTAACAACTGCCTGCAACTTCAGTTCCAGGGGATCCATCACCTTCTTTCTGGTCTCTGAAGCAGTTGAACTCATGTGCACAGGCCCACATAAAAATATGTATAAATTAAAATCAATTTTTATAAAGTGATAGATTTCCCTTAAATTTATGATTCATTATTTGTGTTATATATGTTAGCCTTTATGTACAGATGAACATTTTATGTTTATATTTCTTTTCCTACCCTGAAAGCTCTCCTATTTGGTACACACCAACACTATACCCATTCATAGATGTATTTTTTTTTTTTTTGCCCAAAGTCACAAAACTTCTGGGGTTGGGACTCTGGGAACTCGGTCCATAGGTGTCTACCATGCTCTCAACAATAGCTGTGGCATATTTCTTCTGTGCTGGTGCAGTCCTGTTTTATGTCAGAGGCGATATGTCCCCAAGAGGAGCACTGCATGAGGGATAAGACCTTCCTAACTCATAGTGGCCCTAACTGGAGAAGTCAGAACTGACATCTGTGGCCTCAGGTTGTGGTATGTCATCCAAACACATTTTGACATTCTGTCCTGGATGTTGATTTGGGCTTTTGCCCAAGACTGTGTGAAACCTTGGACAAGGAGTTCTGTCTCTGCCATAGTAGAGACTCTGTCAACATTCAGAATAATGCTGAGGCAGCGACAGTAATCTAGAGGGAGATGCTTAGGGCTGTGACATTTTGCAGAGGACACCCCACATCCATCACTGTGCTGCAGCTTCAGGCCTGCCCTTGCGACCTCTTCCAGGGTTCTGCATATGAGATTGTATGTAGCACTTAGATGCTGGCAGAAAAGGCATTAGAAAGGGAACTCTACTTCAAAGCCCCCCAAACCACAGGTCCTCCCTGCCAGGCCTGCTCTCCAGACTGGGTGTCAGCAAACATTCCAAGACTTTTCCCTTTGACCCTAAGGGGGCACTGGAGGTGGAGCCTCTTGCCTGTGAGTTTTCAAGTTCACAAGATGGCCTCATTTTATTTTAAAAAATGTGTTTTCTCGTGCCTTTGTTCCTTACTCGATTTCCATCTTTCAGAAAGTCTAAAGTCATAAATTCAAAAAGAAAAAGTTACTCAAAGGATGAAAGAGATTTAAACACCAAAGCAGTTCAGAGCTTACAAGCCAGTCACTGAAGCAACTTTCTACTAAGTATCTAACCATGGACCAGGGGTTTGATGGCAACATACAAGTACCAATCTTTGAAGTCTGACTTTGGAACTAGCCTGCAAGCTTTCTTCCCGAGTTCTAAACTCCCAATGCTCATTCCTGAGGACATTTTCTAAGCATGGATTCCTAGCAAACTTAATGATAAGTGGTCTAATTATGAATATTGGTCTGATTGGAAGATGTTGCCATGACAAAATGTCACTGTGGCAATGTGACAATAAGAGCTACAGTTAAAACTGGAGCCTCTGAACATTTGATAAAAGGACTTCTCTGAATCAGGACTCTGCCCCTAATTAGAACTTCTCCTATCCCCATTTTATAAAAGAGTAAAGTCACTGAATAGTAAGTGGATACAGCTGGCAGGCACCAAAGCCAGGTTCCAAAATGTGGCGCTCTCCTTAGAGTTGTAACCAGATGTGTTCTGCATCAGAGGGCTAAATCTCCATCCACAGCTGCAAACATTCCTCTACAAGAGAGGCACCTAGAGGGATACTGAGATGACTCACCCCATCCTACCATGATGGAACGACCCCCCAAATGTGCTGTTTCACACAGAGAAAGTGTGCTTAGTAAGAACTATGGGCTCTGAAGGCTGTCTGCATTAGATCCAGTGCTGGTGTGGCCACTCTAGCACAGAATCAGTTTGTGCCCCAGTTTTCCCATGAATAAAATAGAGGCAATATTGATAGTACAAAGATCATAGGTAAAGATCATAGAAGAAGTGAAGAATATTACCTGAGATAAGCATTCTTAGAGTGTCTGGGTAAGCTGGTACTTTCTGAAGTATTATGTAGTGAGAATTTTGATTTCTTCAAAAACCCAGTTATGTTGGGATTATGTTTTTGTTTTAGACAGCTGCTTCCAATTGTCCACAGCTGCTATGATTTGTCTTGTGCTCTAGGAGGGGTGCGATTTTTGCCCACTGTAGATAGTTTGTTTGGAATTCCGGGGACTCTTGAAAGGATATAAATGTGAGACCTTCTAGAGGGTTGGGGTGGTTGCTAGACCCTTGCTGCTGCCCCTGTGGCTCCCCCAGATGCTGTTGGTCCTGCTGTTGCTGCATTTGCTATTGCTGGATTGCTGTTGGCTGATTTGCTGGATTGCTGGTTGTTGTTTTACTGAATTGTTGGAAGGAGAAATCTGAACCATGATTACTGGAATTGCCTCTGGGAACTTAATGTCTCTAATCAATAGGAAATAATCTAAAGGGATCTATACGCCCCCTCTCCTCCAGCCTTCTTTCTCTATTACCCAGTGTTAGGGGGTTAGAAGGGGCTAGGGTGGAATAGGGTTGGAAGGATGGGAGATATAAGAACCCAGTAAAGTGCCCCAAAGTACAGCTACATTATCACATTAATAAGCCTATTTATTCTTTGCCTGGCCACTTATCTTAGTTAAATACTCCTGTGTACTTATTTGATCCAGTCTCAAGTAATGACCAATGTGGATTTTATTGTTTGAAATAATGTTTTCTTTTTCTTAGAATGATCCCCTCGAGAAAAATCTCATGTTGATCCTATTTCTTATTTTCATATTTATTTATTTTTTATTAGGTATTTTCTTTATGTACATTTCGAATGCTATCCTGATCCTATTTCAAAGTATCATTATTATCTACAAATTAAAGTAAGGACAGACTGGTAATGTCTCTTCTGTATGGGCTAAAGTTGGGGAATGCCATCGATGACAGTAAGGAAAAGTGTCATCTGTTTGGGACAGGGTTCATCATTTGTCCCCTCAGGTGACCACACCAGATAGACATTCCTAAGGTCCTTAGAGTGGGGCTAAGAAGAAAAGCCAGGGGTAGGTAGCCATTGTAGAGTCTGTAAGATCTGATGGCACATGCCTGCATTCCCAGCACTAGGAGGCTGAGATAGGAAGAACATGTGGTGAAATACCCTGGGCTACATGCAAAACTTTATCTCAGAATTTTTAAACACCACTTTCTTTTAAAGAGAAAGGGAAAGGCCCACAAGCTAGAACTGTCACATTCCTAAGGTGTTATGGGTTCCCACATCTTCCCCACCTTCCTCTCAATCACTGCAGGGTACCACATGTCAGAATTTCACTATGAGCATATTAAAAACAAGTTCACATGATGAAGATATTCTGCTAAATGGGGCTGTTTTCATTGTAGAGAGGAAAAGAGTAACTTTATAGTAGACACAATTTATCTGAAACTAGGAAATATTTCTTACACATTATATAAAGGGAGGCAAAATCCTCTCTACTTGAGATTTTATATGTGTTTTCTTTTAAATAATAATAAAAAAATTCTATCATTCCGCCTTCCCTGCTTTTGTAACCCTACAACCTAGGTTTCCACTGAACCTGAGAGTGGGGCTGGCAGGGAAATCAGTTTCTTTCACAGGAGATTTAATACAGAAAATGTCACAGAAGCTCATTACTCCCCTGCTCTCCCCAAAGCAGAGAACCCCTGTAGAGCTGGTCAAATGTCTTCTTTTTTGTTTCCAGGTTTGTGTAACAAAGGCTGCCTGGTGAGGATACAAGGCCTCTTGTCAACATCAGAACTTGTGAGGCCTAGAAATACTTCCTAGATACTCGTAAATTACTGCAGTAGGAAAGGGTCCAAGGCTGTCTGCTAGTTTCCTCTCTTACCTTCCCCCCCCCCCCCCAACCCCCTTTCAAGTCACTGGAGATCAAATCCAGGGCTTTGCTTCTAGGAGGCAAGGGCTTCACCCTGGAGCTATGGCTAAGCCCAGTGGGTGGTCTGTTCACTGTTTCAAGATCCTTTCATCCATGGATGCCGAAGGAAGCTTTCCTTGTTCCCTATGGCTTAGCATTAATGATTTCTCTGGTGCTTTCACATTCTCTAGGTTTTCTGGATTTTATTAGCATACCATCTCCATGAAGACCTTTTGTCTATAGGTATATATGTAAGGGGTTTGTTCTTATATTGATGTAGAGTGTTGTGTGCATGTGTATGTGTGTGCATGTGTGTGTGTGTTCATACAGATCGACATGTATATGGATCTCAGATGTCATGTGTCTTCTTCATGACATCCTCATATTATTCTCCACCTTATTTTTGACACTGTTTCACTGACTCTGGGCCTCACTGACTTGTCAAGTTTGGCTGGCTGGCCGAAGAACAACAGCAATTTTCCGATTTCTTCCTTCCAAGGGCTGGGGTCATGGAACCAGCGCATCCTGAATGCTACAGATCAGAACGCAGGTCCTCGGGCTTGCACTGCAAGCACTTTATTTACTGGGCCATGTCCCCAACTCCACTCAGGTCGTCACTGCCAAGAACCAAGAAAGAACAGACCAGTACACAGCATGCTAGGCTTCACTGTGTGTTGCTTGGCAACGACTATATTTTAACTCCCAAGAAGAAGGGAGATAAGGACAGGGTGGGAAGCATGGTACAGTTGTAGTAGAAACAATTTTAGCTTACAAATAAAGGAGACTCAGACTATGGTTATTTTATTTGGCTTTGACAATTACTGGGGGTCACTCCTAATCTACTTTGCTAACTGTAGGCCTGGCTACCTCCCCAGCAGTGTACCCCAGATACTTGCTGTTTCTCCTGGCCCTGTGTTCATGGTTCCTCTTTTCTCATGGTGTTCTTCTGCCTCCTTCTCCTCTCTTACTCCTTCTGGTCCCTCCCCTTCCAACCAGGTCACTCCTAACCCACCTACCTCTAATCCCTCCAGCAATTGGCTGTAGCCAATTTTATTTAATGGATGGTTTTAAATCAAGGGACAAGGTTTGTACAACAAAAGCTTGTAAACCTGAGAAGTCACTCCTAGGCCCAGACTCTCTGGTATAGAGTTTAACATTACAATATACAGCCATAGACCAAACGTCAACATGCAGTGAGAGATATGAGGGGAGAACTTCCTTCCATCTTTATAGAAGACTTCTTGGAAAGATTGTCACAGATGTAAGTGTTGAGAGGAGAATGAGAAGAGTGGTTGCCCAACGTGAGTGATGAAGGAACATACAGAGGAAAGATGCTCAGAGTATTAATGGAAACCTTGAAATAGTTCCTTATTAGAAAATGTGTTTTCTGCATCTCTGAACTCAGTTATTGAAAGCTTTATACTTTAGCACTATTCTTCAATTTCTCTCCAAATCTCTCTCCAACTTACTGGAACAAAGGAACTGCCTAACCTGTAGTGTTCAAGGATGTCTACCCTAGCTTTCTTCAGTTCTTTCCTTTAGCTAACCTCCACTCTGATCTTGTAAACTTGAGCCTCAAATTTCTTGCTGTCTCCATGGCTGGACAATGGCTGGTCACTGTGACCCTGACATGAATATACATTCACCTTAGCGACTAGTCACAACTAGTCAAGTTTCTGCATTCATTAACAGCAAATTACCCCCAACACTTGGGATCCTGGCAACCCCTTTGGTAAGGAAGAGTAGTCTGTAATGTGCTAATGAAAAGCCCATAAGACCAACTCCTGAAGCATGCTCTACCCACACTGTCCCATCAGGCCACCGGGAAATGCCCCACACTTTGCCATTCTGTCTCAACTAGGTCAGCTCTCTGGACAGAGGCAGCTCTACCCGAGGAGGGACTCCATCTCAGCAGCTCTGTTTTCCCCTGCTTCACTGGGCTTACACTGATTGTTTCTGATGGCCTCTTAACATATGAAGGTCACAAGGAATTTCTTGCAAGGTGCCAGCTACTTTTCTTCCATCTCAGTGATACTAGGACTTTGAAATCAGCCATGTGGTTAAAATATTGAGCAAAGACTTAGATCTTGAAGTGTGCGTTTATCCTTTCATTTATTTTCTTCATTCATGAATTGACTACTGCTGTAGATCCTGCCTGTACATCTGTTTTAGATGTGGAAAAATTTTTAAGTTCATTCATCACTTGAGCTAAACTCACCATCGTGTGTCACATAAGGCCTGCGAAGTGCCAACTTACAGTGGAACCATTATCTTTTCCTTTGCAAATCTAATAAAAGACTGAGCCAAGTTTCACCCTGCTGTGGCGTGTGTGTGCATTGCATTGTAATGGCACAGAGTAGTAACTGCAGTACAGATTATCCATATACTTTGGGCATGATTTCAGAGCCCTTTACACATTGAGCCATGAAAATGACTCAATTGCCTATTAGGTGCCAATGCCCATGCCTACTGAACATATTCTAAAGACACAAAGAGTTTGGTCTCTATTTAAAATAAAGACTTATAACTAATTCCATGTGTCTGTGTGTAGGGATCTATGCAAGATGCTCCCTTGTTGCCACCTCTGAGGACATATAATCATATCTGTAATTTTCTGATGAACTGGGTACTGAGCTATGCAAATCACATAAATATTTCTTTTATCCCTGTCAATAACACTTGTGTTGGGTAAGTACAATTAGGATCCCGGTTTTAAAGATGACTACACTGGGGGCTTGGAAAGGTCAAAACCATATGGCCAAATAAAACCACTTGCTTGCTTTTCTCCAAAACAACATAAAGGAGGAAAGGTTTATTTGCCTCATAATTTAAAGAGATATAGCCTGTCACAACAGAGAAGGCATGGAGACGGGGGTTCTGATCATGTACCAGGGGCTTGTGACACAGCTTGTTAGTCCTCAGAGGATCAGAAACTGGGGGTGGTGGGGTAGGAGGGAAGGAAGGCAGCTTATAGGCTGCCCCAGGTTCACCCCAAAGGCCCTATGCCTATTAGCTAGGCCCCATGCCCAAAGGCTTCCATTATTTCCCAAACAGCATCACCATGGAAGATCAGGTAGTCAAATACATGAGCCTGTGATGAAAAAGATGTTTCACATACAAGCCATGACCACTGGCAGTGCCATTCTGAGTACATGCAGCTTGGTTTGGGAGTATTGGCTATGGGTTTTGGCTATGACTAGAAGAGAGGGACAGTTGAATAAGCTCCATCCAAATCAATGGTAACATTTTCCTCAGGATGAAGAATAATATAAAATACTATTGTACTGTGTCTAGAAAGAAACACCTGATCAGAAACACCCTTAGGAAAGCCACTCCTGGCACACCTAGTACTTACTCCAAGTAAGTTGTAGGTAGGGAAATACATTATATATTCCTACACTGGAATATGTATGCATATGACATAAGCTGGGACACACTATCTGCTTTAATACCAGTTCTCATATGCCTTTAGACAAGAAATGTCTCCAAGCAAGCATTAATTTCCTCATTTGTAAAGCGAGGATAAAAACAGCATATGTCTATTAAGACTGACTGACCATGAGTGTTGTGGAAAAAGCTGGCAAACCCCACTCTCTGGATGCTTTAAGCACGATTACTGGTTTTGTTGCCCTCAGTCACACTGGACTTGATTTGACTTCTCGGCTATTTCTTATAGAGCAGGATATTTCATGATTAACTTTTGCTCATTTTGACTTATCTTCTAGTTCTCAACATTTAATTACATTTTATTTTAGATGCTAAAACTCAACAAGAAAAATAAAGCAATCCTTTTCAGTAAATGACCAAGCTTCAAACTGAATCTCTACTGAGCCATCAAAATTCACGAGAATTACTACTTCCTACCTCATCATCCTACTTCCATAGCTTCAAAAGAGTTTCAAAGTCAAGTCTTGCAAAACAGATCAGAACTTAACCTCAAAGAAGTCTCATGGCAGCCTCTGAAAGGCAGGGGCTTTCCAAGGCCTAAGACCTTTTGGTTCTTAAGGGGGAAGGATATGCATGTTTTAGAAACTGCCCATTCACCTTCTGGAAGCTGCCTCTTCATCCTGAGACACTTCTAACATGGATCCACCACTTAGCCCTTACGATCAACTGTGTTCAGTTCAGATGGCCTATAGTTTCTGTTTTCGAATTGGTTTTATTTTAAGTAAACAACTTTTGAGGTATAGCCTACATGTAGGAATTTTCTTACATTGTAAGTATATATAGCTCCATGATTTTTCACAGAATGATCATATATGCGAACCCAGTGCATTTGAAGACATAAAATACAGTTATACTCTAGGGACTTATTGTGCCCCTTCCAGGAACTCCTCAATGCAGGAAACCACTGCCTAATTCTTCTATGGGTTACTTTTTGTCTATTTGTACTAGGCAGGGTCCCACACACTTCTCTTTTTCTCCTTAAACCCTTTTCACTCAGCATGCTGGTTGAACTCATCCCCGCGGCGGCAGTGGCAGTATCTTATAACAGTTTGTTCTCATCCAAAATGCTGCACTGCACGAACACGCCACTAGCCCAAGGCTTACTACTTGTGGTTATTACCAGATGTCTTCAATTGTATTCTACTTGTGTGGGTGGATCCAGAAGGGGAAAGAGGGGTGAACATGATTGAAATGCATCCTATGCATGTAAGAAATTCTCAAAGAATCAATAAAAAAACTATATTTAAAAAAAAAAGCCTTGAAGTCAACATAGTAGCACGTGCCTGTACACAAAGATCTCAGGTCCAAGGGCCAGCTCGGGCTATAGAAGATCTTGGCTAAACAAACAAGGTCTCGAAAGCAAAAAACCTGCCTGCAATAGCTGAATCAAGACTTGGCATACCGCCTCTTGAGGCTATGGACACCATGTTTTTTTCCTAAGTCCTCAGGGAAGCAGAGCATCTTCTAAGAATCTGGAGATGCTGACAGTAAGGGCGCAGCACCATCAGCAAGTTATTGGGCCTTTTGTACTTGACAGTGCTCCACTAGGGCAGTGGTTCTCAACTATCCTAATGTTGCATCCCTTATGTTGGGATGACCTCCCCCCCCCCACCATAAAATCATCTTCATTGCTACTTCACAACTGCAGTTTTTCTACATTATCAATTGCAATGTAAATATCCTATATGCAAGATGCCGCATATGTGGCCCCGTGAAAAGGTTGTTTGACACCCAAAGGGGTCATGACCCGCAGGTTGAGAGCCACTGAACTAGTGGCATCCCCCTCAACAGACAGGACAAAAAGACAGCCCTGATGCACAAAAACACTACAGACTCAGCCAAGAAGCCAGCACAAAGTCTAAGCTGAAGACACGCTAAAAATGATTGAAAGAAACTCCTTTGTTGAGGGAGAAGAGAGCTAAAGGCACAGTGTGGGATTCTATCTGAAACCCCACTATTATCACCCCAAACATTACACTTGAGAAGAATTTACAAGGAGCACTGGAAGAGAAATGTTGTTTTATCTGGTGGTAATAAACTAGAAAAAATTTCAAAAGAAATTTAGCCACCTTTTTCCAGAAAAGAATGAAAGCCTCCCAATTTAAGAAACATGGAGGATAAAAACGGCTCCTGTGTTTGCAGAAAGACAAACGTCATCAACCACATCTCTTGACGAGGCCAGGATGCACGCTGGCATCAACCGGATGTGACTTGGCAGCCAGTGTAGACAGCAGTGGGATGTGCTGGCCCAGAGAGATCCTTTGGAAAGCAAGGAATAACCCTAGCTGCTCTGACTGACTATAGTATATTCCCAGCTGGGCTTCCTGTCCCCAGCTGTGGTCTTCTCTCCATTTCCTCAAATGAAGCCACATGGCTTTTCCACAAGTGCAAACCCAATCACCAGAATGTACGCACCTAAAATTCATCCATGATTCTGTATTGCTCACAGGATAATGTCTGGAGTCTTTTGTGGATTTCAGCACTTAGAGGATCTGACTTCAGAGTATCTGGCCCTGCTCACCTCTCTCACACTCCAGCCCAATGCAAGTTTTTATGTTCTCTGTCTGAGATGCTCTGGCTACTACCGCTTGCTCCCCCGGCCCCAGGTCTCAGGCAACTGCCATGTTTCTAGGATTGGCTTCCTTGTGGTCTCTCCATGGTCTGTAGTCCCTCTAACACTCAAACCACCAACTGCAGACTGGATCCCCATCCCAGCTGCCTTGGTCAACACCTTTCATTCATACTCTTTTCGATCACTAATGCAAGATTCATCAGCACAGTCCTATAGGAAACACCTCTGACTCCACCTAACAATATCCTCTTGACATGCCTCTTGAGGTACATTGGACATTATGGCTGCTAAGAATGGCACTCAGCTCATGGTGGAAGAAAGACAGCAGGTGAGTGCCTCTGTTTTCTGTCCTTCTGGTCAAACAACTTGCACTCAGATCAGATCATTAGATGCCTGCTTCTGAGGAAATCCAACTCAGTCACCAAGCCACATCCCAGCTGGACTGTGAGCTCACTGGAGATAGAAGCTGAGATGGCCCATCTGTCAGCGGACATCAGAGCCTGGTGCTGAGCAGAGCCATGCTAGCTGGGGAAATACATATGAGCTCCTCGGTGAACATTTGTCTCTCTGCTCCTGTCTATTTAAAAGCAAGGAAGTCCAGCAAGGAGCTCATGCTGGGTTCTGTTCAAAAACTGGATTCCATACTACTGACTGGGTAACCTGGAGCAAGAGGACTGGGGCAGCAGCTTAGCCTCAGATGCTCTTAATCAGTAAGGGTTTCATGAGGGGCGAGGATAAGAGTCTTTTACGGCTGTTCACACACCTGTGAAGATGCTTGCCTGGGACTTGTGAACAAAGCCAAGAAAGGAGGGGTTGTTTGTTTGTTTGTTTTGTTGTTTGATTTTTTTTCTAGATCTCAGAGGCACTGGTGGTGGAAAGAGAATGATGGTAAAGTTATGGACAAGTACACAGTCTTTACAGGGTCGTATCTCTGCTTTGATAAAGATTATTTATAAAATCCAGAATAGAAATTAGGAAGAAAAATAAGATTAAAAGCTATCCAGACATAATTACTACATATGAATAGACATAAAAAAAATCAGTTGGTGGCAACTCACACTTCTTATCCGGAAGCTGAGGGAGAGATCCTGAGATTGAGGCTAGCCTAGGCTACAGGGTAAGACTCAGTCTATAAAAATAAATATACAAGCAAATAAATGTACATAAAAGATGTGTATCCGTTTATATCCCCTACACATTTGACAACATACATATAAGTCATATTATGCATTAACATTTTAAGGTGTGTTCTTTTTAAAAAAGAAATGTTTTTAACAGCTTCAAACACAAACCTGTGAAAGTTTAAAAAAATGCTTAAAACATGTTAAGATAAGACTAAAGTCCACTGTCATCTCACTGGCTCAATACTGTCCTTATTTGGAAGACATATAGAGGCTCCATTAAACCACCAGGTTAAAAGCTTTGACTAAGGGGCCAATGAAATAAACAGAATAAAAATTACAATATGGTCTGTAAACGTGAGATTTGTATTTGTGGCTGATGCTGAATTAACTGAAAGTCTTTTGATGCCTTAAGTTTAAGGACCAGCATTAATAGAAAACATTCAGGAACAGGAGGAACTACAATTCATTTTCTCTCCCTTTATCTAACTATTTCATGTTGTAGGGAGGGAAAACTCGGAGCTCTGCAAGAATGAAGAGTATGTGAAAGTTTTCACCCCTGGGTTCTCAAAGTTAATGCCGTCAGGGCTGGGCTTTCTCTCTCGACCCTCGCCCACGAATGTGTATCTTATGTATCCACGCACATGGAGGACATAAAATACATGTCAAACAAAATAAAGCAAGTTATTAAGTACCCCAAAACCTTAAATCTTAGTGGAAGTCAACAGATAAACAGACTATAACAGCAGAATAGTCTAAATACACAATGCATAATTCATGGCTAACCCAAGGCAAGGCTTGGGCAATATTTCACAGGCTCCTCCTTGCAGTGTTAGAGGTTAAGACTTGGTAAATTGCACTGCTGTTGCTAACTCAGCAAAATATGGACAATTAAAAGGAAATATTCAGTCTTTCCGATAATGGGAGTAGGCAGAGAGGCAAAGGACTGAGATAGAGTTCTTTAGCTCTAGGAAATAGACATTAAACCCTCTTCAAATACAAGGCCACCAATTGCCATACTGATAAATCATCTTACTGTTGACAAATGTCTATGTCCTTCTTAGAGCACTGTGCTGCTAAAATTAAAAGAGCTGAGCAGCCTCCATCCTAGCACCACATCATACCCACTGGGTTCAGTTCAAGGGGGGCTCTAGTGAGCACTGTTGAATAAATGTCTTTTTGATTCCACGTTCTCAACTACCAGATGCAACAGCGTAATGTGCAGATGAGTGTGTGGCCTCTGTGATGGCTGCTATTGTCAACTCGACAGAACTTAAAATCACATAAAGATACAGCTCTGAGCGTGTCATTGAGAGAGTTTCTAGATTTGATTAATTAAGGTGGCATGGCCTATCCTAAAGATACTTAGCATCCTTTCATGAACTGTGATCCCTGACTGCATCAAAAGAGTAGAGCTGAGCACCGCTATGCTGTTTTCTGCTTCCTGACTCCAGGATGCAGCGTGACCAAAAATTTCTCATAGTCATGCAGCCATGTCTTCACCACCATGATAGACTTTCCTTTGAACTGAAAACCAACGAACCAACCAACCAAACAAACAAACAAATGAACCTTTCCTTACTTAAGCTGCTTTAGTTAGGTGCTTTGTCTCAGCAATAAGGAAAATATCCAAGGCAGCATCCAAGAAACAATGGTAACATGAAGTTGAATAAAGAGGAGCATACTTATGCAAACCTAGGTCCTGACAAGCTCTCCCACTTATTATTTCCTAAAACATAGGCCAAACTAACAAAGGCTAACAAGGCAAAGCAAGTGCTTGGCAGATAGCCAATGGCTTCAATGAAACCCTGTGCTGCTAAGAGCCAGAGTCATACAGAGACCAGAAAGCAACATGGGCACTGAGATAGAGTAGAACATTGGCAACTAAGATATGAGAGCAGGAAGGCCAAATCGATACCCAGAAGTTCATGTATTTCCTGTCAGAGAGGGAGAAACTGTGCTCTGTGATGCTACAGGCCCATGTTTTGGAGCAGTGAAGATGGATTGCTCTGAGTTGAGATTGCTGGGTGCATTTTCATGTCTTTCAGGCACTTTACAAATATTAACGATAATGGAATTTACAAGAAGGGCCCAGGCAGGAAAACTCCAGTGTTCAGATAGCCAACATCTTTTGGACATGCTAAGTTAGAACCCGAAGGTTGAAACAATCACATGAACATGCTAATTGAACAGTGTTTTTGGTGGGCACTCACCACTGACTAATGTGGCCTCAGAATGAGCAGAATATCCTAAAATTTTCCCAATTTCCCTGGGAAGGCTTCCTCCATTAACTCTTCAAGCAGTTTGGGGGGACTCACCAGCCTCTAGACAGTTTTCCTTTGATTATTATAAATGCAAGTTATTTTGACATACTGATGACATAAACCAACAATAGAACATCACTGTTAATAAAAACATCAAAACTCAAAACTAATAAGAAAATTAAAATACAGAGCCTTCTACTGAGACCTATTAGTTAACAGGGATAGTGTTTCCCTTCCAATGAATGGCCAAGGTTGTGACAGCCTCTGTCTATAGTTAACAAACTTACCCCAGTACATTATTCATGAATCAAGAGAGCAAAGGTGACAGAAGAACTTGAGTGCTAGTTTCTACTGTCACTAACTCTAGAAGGTGATTATGAGTGGGTGCGTTTAAAAGACTAGGCTGGGCACACTATGCAGAATTTGCCTCCATATACAAATAGTGCCAGGTTTCAGCAGCATAGACACACAAATTAGAATTTCTCTTTAGACCTGTAAAATATGTATTGAAAGCAGAACTATGAACTTTTCACAACATGGAAATACCCCACCACACACACACTCTTGGTGGGCTTTCTCTGGGCTGTACCTTAATGACATGAGTTCAGCTTGTATTTGAACACTGTTGCAAAAGACAGCTCTATGCAAACCACATCTGCACTGGCTGGAAAGGGCCGGGGAGGACATTATCCATTATGTGGTTCAATACTCCTATAGAAAACGAGGCATAAGAACCTCCTGACTCTCCAGTGCCAGGAAAATCTCTATCTCCACAAACCAGTCCATTTCCTTCTTTCCAGTAACAAGAACGGTACAATTTATTCTGTTGCCCTTTTTTGCCCCAGCTGCCAGGGATTCGGGGGCCCAACTGGATGATCAATTGCAATAATTATAATGGACTCTGCGGCTGAGAGAGTGATTTCCTCCAGGCTTTCAGGGATTTGGTTTTCAACCTGTAGTTTTGTTAATCATGTTTTGTATATCTCAGTCTGTGGTAAGTTTTCTTTTCAGAAAATGAATTGCATATAAATAATAAAGGTTAAAAGATTAGGGGGTGTGTCAAAATAAATATCCATTTTGTGGTACAAACAACTGTGGTAGATGCAAGTGTACATATAGGTTGGGGTCTACATATACAGCCCTTTGTATACATATACTTTGTCTTTAAGCATAGTTAGTCATGGCTACATCAGTTATCCCCTGGTTGCCATTACACCTATACAAATTTTATTCAGCCCATGGATTATTACTCTGACAAAATATGTATTTATTTGTGGTTGCTACCTTCCAGAGAATTAATGTCATAATTCTGTAGAACTTGGTTAAGCTCATGGTTACTGCGAGGCCCTGAGAGTTGGTTCTGATGGTTTGGCTGAGCTCATGGAATCACAGCAGACAATTCTTTTATGTTACATTCACTAGATGTTTGAGATGGGCCGTCATGTCAATTTCACTTTACTTCCATGTTTTCTTTTTTCATAAGTAATGCATATGAAATTAATGGTTGATTTGCTTCAAATGGTCTATTTTCCTGCCGTGAGCCTGTTCTACTAGCCAGCTTACGTTGAAACATATTTTAGTCGTATCGATTTTCCACTGACTAATAAGCAAAACACAGCTTCCCACAATGCTAGGAAAAGTAAGTTGACTTTCTTTCAAATTGTTGTTTGAAAGATTGAAAGAAAAAAAAAAAAAAAGAAGTTCCACATTACATTCCCAGGCTTGGGACAAAGCAGAGAGACCCCACGAGTTTTGAAAGCATATCCATTTCCCTGCACATGGGGGCTCTACATCCTGGATGGCACAATGCACTCAGCCCCCCTGTCAGTTAGAATTTAGGAAGTCATTTCTCTTTAATGGTTGCCAGACCTCCTGGATAAGCTGGGGCACTTTGCTCCGCCCTAGATCTCCACTGAGAATGGAGCCTTCCTACTTACTTTCCCTGCACCGCGCCATGAACACTGGGATCCCGCTGGCATGAAACTGTTTTGACCCTGGATCATACTGCTGTACCTTAACAGTGGGGTTGTTGCAATTTGGTAACTGATCCTTTCCTGGTTAACTTGAGTCAGCTCATTTGCCTCATTCGATACTAAAGCAGTGCTTCTGTAACTCCACCTCGCCACCCCCCACCTCTAGCTTGCATGACCCAGCTTCAAGAATAGCTGGAGAGCCTTGTTCTTCTTCTTTGCAGAGGACCAAGAAACCAAGGGGCACACATAGGGACTGTGCATCTGCAGAGATCCACCTCAAATTGAACCTGAAGCTGGCCACTTCTTAGCAGTGAGGCTTTGGGGAAGATATTCAATTGTAGAGGACCTATGTTAGCTGTTCAGGCAATGTGTATTCTAATTACAGTGCCAGTCTCCTGAAGCTGCTTCGGCTATCTCAGGTACTGTGCTAAGTGCTGGTTTGAGGTGAGAATATGCACCATTCCTACACTCATGAACTTTCCTTTTGGAAGCTGGGCAATTAGATGCTAAGTGAACGTGTGAGAATTAGTCACAACTGTTAGGAGCTGCTGTAAGCTAAGTGAGCTATGTGAGAAGCAGAAACCCCTAAAGAGAGGATGAGTAGCGATTCAGTACACAGAATGACTTGGCCCAGAGTTTAGAAGAGACAGAGGTCAACAAAGTACAGTGCATAGACCCACCACTCAGGTCTGTAATAAAACTTTAATTGGAAGCCAGCCACATCCATCTGTTTACATCCTGTCTCACTGCTTTTATACGAATACAACAGAGTCCAGTAGCTGCAGTACATGCACACATCCCAACTGTCTGTCCCTTTAAGAAAATGGTTGTCATTTCTAAAACAGAGTAATCCATAACAAATGCTCAAAATAAAAATATCATTTAGATATTCTACTTAAAAATGATTAAGAGAATAAATGTATATTGGATAACAGAACTTCTTGAGAAAGTAGATTTTAGGTTCTATTTCCATATGTGTAAAGGAATATTTAGGGTCAGTAAGTAAGGGGCTCTTATTTAATGAGATTGATCAATGGATTAAATAAAAAATCCCAGAAAAAAATGAGAATTCATGACTATTATAAAATTACGATAGATGGGGTAAAAATATTTTAAGACTTTTCATTGTACTACTAGTATGTATGCATTCCATATGTAAAGTCAGCTACCCATTCCTAAGGCTGGCTACCTGCTACAAATGGCTTACTTTAAACATCTGAGTGTGACTGCATTGGCACACCCACAGGAAGTCAGAAGACTCCTTATAAGACCACGATAAACAGGAAAACATGAAAACAAAACTTCAAATCTGTACTCAAACCAGAAGTGAAAAGTGATAGGCCAAGCAATACACAGGGTCACACTGGGAGCAAACTCTAGCATCATTGGTCACAAGGTCCAATCTACAGGAAGATTTGTTACAGCACTGGCTGCTATAGCCTCCTTCCAGAGACTCAGGTTCCACAGAGACAGAGTAGGCCTGAGTTCTGTATTCCTAACAAATTCCTAGGAGATTCTGAGGCTGTAGGTCCAGGAACCACAACCAGAGAACTACTGCCCAAGGAAACAATCACCAGTGGTAAATCTCAAAATAAAGTGAATACTTAACCAAATAATTAAATAATTAGCCAAACTCTTCATCTGAATAGATTTTTTAAACTGAATAACAAGCATATTTACAATTGAAAAGTTTGTAAAAGCACCCCTTTATAAATTTCTAGATATAAATATAATTTTTTCAGTATTATTTATTCAATAGCAATATTAATAGGGTAATATTAATATGATATTTCAGTATTCCCTTCCTGTGTAAATGCTTTCTTGTACACCATGTGTCGGTACACTGAACCAGCACACGCTATATGCGAACAGGTCATAACCAAACAGGGACATGAAGCAGAAACTTCTAGTTTCTTTGGAAAGCTAGTTATGTCAAATGATGTTTTTATGAGGCACATAGGTAAAGGATGTCTTATTAAAGCAAACATGTGAAAGAATGTTTCCCTGAAGCAGACACAGGTGAAAGGATGTTTTGATATAGCAAATATGTGAAAGGATGCTTGACGAAGGAGTATAAATATGACCCCACAGACAGGAGGGGACAAGTACTAAGCTTTGGTTTGGTTTGTTCCACCTCACCATTCTTCACTAAAGACATGCATGCATTGGTTCACCTTAAATAGCATTGTTGAGATGAACTTGTGGTAACATAGCCATTGAGAGAAACTCACCCAAGAACTACTCACAAACTTCCTGCAGTAGCTTGCTGCTTCAGCAGATTCACCTCCTGCCTGTGATTTCTTCAAGATTCAGCTACAGCTGCTGGTTTGTGCCTGGTGTCTGCCTGCCTTGAGGACTGCTCTGTTGCTGCTGAGTTGTATTTGATGTTTGGTATTGGAAGACTGAGCTCACTCCCAAAGAACTATTGCTGAACAGCTCAACTTTCCCCATATCCTAATAACTTTTCTCTTCCACTACCTCTGCTGGGTGGTGGGCTAGAGAGGTTGAACCCTTATTAAAAGTAGGTTGCAAAAACTTCATGCCTACAGGGATGCTATTTAGAACAGAGATCTGAAGTTGGAAGAAGACGACGAAAAGCTAGGATGAGTGATCACCCCCAGGTAGAAAAATTAAAATGTTAAAACATGTCGTTTTAAAGTATCTACTTGTGGTCAGATGGGAAATATAGTTGAACAAAACATTTTTGCTTGTATATAATTCACATAAAAATTTAAAAAGCATTATAGTTGGGTGATTTCTTAAGTATTATAAAATACTTCACTTCAAGAAATGATGACAAATTAGGTTTTCATTGTAACTTATTAAAAATGTATTGAGAATTAAGGAATTTTGTCCCTTTGAAGTACATAGTCTAAGACCAGAAAACAAAATATTCAGAAGGTTCATATTCTCAACAAGAAATAAATAAACTACTGGCTGGGAAAATTAGTAAGTCCAAGGTCCAAGGGCTTTTTGTTATCATTTCTCTTTAGGAATAACACATAGTTAGAAATCCTTCTATGGAAATTAAACCATTGCACTTTCGGTGAGGAAGTATCTCAACACTACTCATACTTTATTTGCACAAACATCCTCTGCCTGCAAGACCCAATATCAACTTCAATGTTGTGGTTTCTTATCCTGAATATCCAGCATGGTGGACTTGTTGGCACTCACCACTATGATTCTAAAGGATGAAAAGCTTACCCATATGGAATGTAGGGACTCTGTACCACTCAACTCTATTGTTCTGAAAGAAACATCAAACATAGGCTCAGTGATGGTACTGAGAAAATCTGGAAAGGCCATATTCAGCTCCAAGGAGAAATGGAGACTCGTACAAAAGAAGCTGCCATTTCTAGAATACTCTGCCTTTTAAGTCCTGATTACTGGTAATTAACTTCCTGCTATTCTGAACTACATTCATAACTTTCCAATTGTAATTTTAGTAAAATTAAATATTTGAATTTGTAAAAAAAAAAAAAGAAGAGAGAAACTTTAAATCAAAATGAAAAAAAAAAAAAAACAGTGAGATTTCCCCTATGACCTTCCTACTTTGCTTTTGGATAGCAAGGTGAAAATATATGCCCCCTATTTTAAAGCTGACTGTGAAGAATACTAATGGAAAAATGCTAAGAAAGTATCATACTGGACTTTGTGTTTAAGAAAACATAAAAAGGGGCACTACACTGAAAATCTTTAAATCAAAGGCATTTTAAATATATGAACATTTTCTGTGCTATATTGGTAATTTTTTTTCTTTTTGCAAAGCATAATTTTTAAAGTAAAATTCAAAAAAGTATTTTATATCTGGTCCCTGTTGATTTATATTAGTTTAAATGCTAATGTTTCTTAATTCATGATGAAATTGCACAGAGCTCAATTTATAAATATTTATGCATATAGCTAACAACTGTGAACTGTAGTAGTGTGTCAAGCTATAAACACAGTCATGGGATATTGGTTCTTTCTGAGAACAGATGTTGGGCCATCTCCAATATGGGTCTGATTTTCATAGGAAGAACAATAATAGCAAAGTATCTCTGTTCTTGGTATGGTGGTAAACATAACCAATAAATCCTAGAACTCTTGTACACTTCTCAACAATAGCCCTAGCTTTCACTTTCTACTGATTGGAGTGATAACTACTCTGAACTTATTTTCTATTTAACACATATTCTGTTTTGGCTCTCAGAAATTTCCTGTGGAACATATTTTCAAATGTCACAAAGATATGATAAAAGGTAATTAAAGAATCGAAATGATTATAAATAAGTTTCACAGGCTGGGGTTATAGTTCAGTGGTAGAACATATGCTTAGTATGTGAGACCCTGGATTGATCCCTAGCACTTGGAAATTGCTGCTGCTGCTGCTGCTGCTGCTGCTGGTGGTGGTGGTAGTGATGATGATAAACATATCCAACCTCCCTCTCCACCTCTTCTTGATTATGATTACTTAGTTTATTTCATATCTAATTTACCCTTGAGCACAATTCTTGACATCCTTGGCTCTCTTTCTACACATACTTGCAGAGTCAAGGCCTCTTAGATGCAGTAAGCAACTCATGTTCATCTGTCTTTCTGTGGTCTAGTGGCAGCCATTCTTTAGATGGAACACTTGTGACCTGAATCCCTGGTCACTAGACCCCCAGAGATAGACTGGTTAAAACTCTATTGGGAGTTTTCCAGGTAAACCCAATTGACCACTAGTTTAATCTGCCTTATTTCCTTCCATGCTTCAGGATCCCCCAAAAGAAGGAAGAGTCAGAGACAGTTCATTCCTGCCTCATGACTTTTACAAATAAGTTATGACAGACACAGAACTGTAGCCAGTAGATAGGAATGCCTTCAGAATCTGAAATTTTAGGCTCTCTGTCATTCTGCCTCTGGGTGAGTGATGAGTCCAGTCACCTCTGCCGCAGGCATGAACATTGAAAGCCACAGCCATAGTCCCAGGATGTAGTGGTGACTATCAGGCTTTAGATATCGCTTCAGGCAATGGTGGTTTTATTGAGGGAGGGTAAAGAAGTTCTGCCTGGAATAGGTCTCCATGGGCTTACCCCCTTACACTTCCTTCAGCAAGCCCCTCAGAAACCCTTGTTCTTTTTGGCTGAGATAATTTACAGGAGATAAAGTGAATACCAGAACTGTGTAAATATTAAGAACCACAGTGACAACAATGTGAAATTATCAATATGACTGAAATTTAGCCCCTTCTCTTTCTAATGGGATCAATGTATTTTCTCACTTCTAAAGCAAAGTAGCCAAGGAAAGAGAGGTTCCCTCCTAACTTTTATAAATTCTTATATGCCAGCTCTGCACAGATATGTGACACTCATGAACACAGTGAATCTTCACAACCATCAGCATGGATGTATTTTAATTTTCTCTGGCTAATTTTGATTGCTATATCACCTACCATATAGTTTACCTATTTCAAGTGTTTAGAATTTGTGTAGTTCATCTCCCACTAGACTCACTGTTTACAAATCAATTTAGATCTTGGTCTGATATATTTAAGCAGTGCATCCTTAACAGTGCAAACGATATGGCAAATGCTTCACAATCGCTGGGTTTGTACCTAAACAAAAAGTCAGAGGAATGTAGTAAGTTCTCAAACATCAAACAGCTGAGAACTTAGCTTTGTGATCCCATAAGGCAGCTCTGGGCTTGGAGCTAGTCACATAATTGAAGAGTCTGATCAGCTAGCTAGTAGACAGCTGTGGAAAGTGCTGAGATATCTGACATATCGCTTGACAGATAATTTCAAGAGAAAGCATCTGACCAGATGCGCACTAAAATTATCATCTATTTATAATTTTATTTTTAAAAATGAAAGAAGTTTAATGTTCCTAGATTGGGAAGACCTGAATAAAATACAAATGATCATCATAAGACAGTGTCAGCAAGGGACCTAGGCAATTCCCAATTCCTTCTCCGTACTAGCTTCCTGGTACTTGGTCCTCACTTGGTTCAGATGTCTCACTGACTAGTGATGGCCAAACTTTGTCACACACAGGGGTTGCTAGGTAGAGGCATCCACTTTCTTAGGATAAGTAGTAGTAATTGTAGAAGTAGTAGTAGTAGGAAGCTAAAGGAATGTTAAATTTAAAAAAAAAAAAGCTCCAGATCAAACAACAACAACAATTACTACAATAAGAAAAACTTTACAAGTGCTAGCAAGGATGAAAGGGAAACGTATTCATAAATTAGTACAGCCACTAAAAATAATTAGTGTAGCAGTTCTTCAAAACATATAAAAATTAGAACTATTATATGACCCAACTACATGATTCCTGAGTATACATACCAAAAAAATACAAGTCTGCAAATAACATATACCACCTACCCATTTCATCTCCACCCCACTCAGAACAGCAGTGGAACCAGCCTGAGTGCCTACCAATGGATGGGAGTGTGGTGAATATGCAGAAAAAAACTTTATGTAGCCACAAAGAATAACAAAATTAAGTCATTAAAAAATGGATAGACCTGTAGGCTATCATGATAAGCAAAACAAGCCAGATTCATAAAGGTAAATATATGTTTTGTCTTACATAGAATTTACATGGATTAAAATTCCATGAAAGTAAGAAAGCCATTGCTAGGGTAAAAGAAAGGGAAAAGGTGGATACAATAAAAAAAAAGTCATGAATATTACCCAAGCACACTATACTCATGCATGAACATGTAACATGAAACACTACATACATGCATGAAATTGTCACATGAAATACAATATGAATGAATAAAAATGTCACATGAAACCCTACAGGCATGCATGAGAATGTCACACGAAACACTACAGGTATGCACGCAAATGTCATATGAAGCCCTCAGTACAAACAATACATGCTGTTGAAAAGAATGTGAGGAAACAGCAGTGGTCCAATCCTAGCAGGAATACTTTTCTGATTGTTTCCCTTTTCTTCTTCTCTAAACGTTGAATAGGGATGTGACCAAACCTCAGTCATGCTATAGTCAAGGTAAATAGTTTCTCTGTAAAGAGTAAAAGCAAAGATTCCCAACTTCGTAGCACAAAATATCAAAGCTGTGTTGGAAGTTCTCAACCCTGGAGCACAAATGTTGCTTCAGTAGATAGTAAGTGGACACTGATAAATTCTACAGAAGAACCCTTCATTTTAAAATAGTTTGGGTAGTTTGTCAACACTTATGCAAGAGATAAAGGAGCCAAAATGTGGAAAGAACCTGGGTCCTGGATAGATGTCATAAAACAGAACTTCCTTATCCATCTAGTCATGGAATGCCTGGGAGCTTAGGACGTTTTGTATTTGAAATAAACACACACACCCACACAAACACTCTATAGCTAAGCCTTGATCTAATTACCACATGGATTTCCCAAGAATCTCAAGGTTTTAGGCTCTTCTGGGAACCTAGGAACTGTACACACATCACAGAGTGTTTTCCAGATGTGACATCAGGGCACCAGGTTGTCTGTTTGCTTCCAGGAATTGTTATTTCAGCGTGGTGGGTAAGAGACCAAAGGAGGATGTTGGATATACTGTTCTACCACTCTCTGCCTTATTCCTCTCAGACAGGGTCTCTCACTGAACTTAGCACTAGGTTGGTACCCTACAAGTTCCATGGCTCTTCTCATCTCTGATTCCTAATCTGGGTATGGGTAGGTGGTACAGGTGCTCTTTGTCATACCAAACTTTTTACATGGGTGTTGAAGATTTAAACTCTTATCTTGATGGTGTACTGCTATATCTCCAGCCCTGAATCTCAACTTTTTAATAAATGTCATAATTAAATCACAAACTATAAAGTTGGAGTTAATAGCATTTCCAGAATATTGACCAATTTCTTAGATTTATTCAGTTTTAAAAGGAAATTAACCTGAGTGAGAGTTTATTGGTGCTTGTCAAATAATAGCAGCTGTGTCTCCCCAGGAAAGCTTTCTCCCACATCTCTAGAAAATCATACAGGTTTCGCAGATATGGGAATGTGGAAGTGCTAGTCACATCCACTCAGATAGAGAGATTTTGTGTGTAAAAAAATCCCCACTCCTCAAATAAATTCATACCTGGTTTCCAAATTATATTATCACATACCCTGAGTATAGAGAAAGAGGCAGCATTGCAAGACAGCTCTAAATTGCAGGCACTGGAAGCAGCCAGCCATCACTGAGGACTTCCTCTGATCAGTAAACAGCACATAGGGAATTGAGAAGTCCACCTTCCCAAGCTACCATGTCTCGGAAAAGTAAGAGGCAGGACATGAAACAATTAGGTAATGGGTCCAGAACTTTGATTAAGCCAAATATTTTATATAAGTAGAAAGAGTATAGATGACCCTTATATACCATAAGGTTATAAATCTCTCTTAGGTGAAAATGTCATTACATCAAAAAGGCATTTAATATTCACAACCTACCGGACAACATAGCTCAGAGTCACCTACTTTCCCTATTAAAACATATAGTTGAGTGAAGCTGTGTACCTCTAATGCAGAGCCTACTTACGATCAAGGACAGAATGCTACAGGTAATTTATAGGGTCCTGCATGGAAAGTGAAATCCACAGTGGTTGGGAATGAATGCTTTTTGTACCACTTTTAAAGGAAGAAAACACATAAGCTAGATTATCACAAGTTGGGTACCACTTATATCCCTAATTTCCACAGTCTCACAAAGATGAGGATGGCTAGGAAGTTCTAGAGTCCCAAGGCAATCTCTGGGAGAAGCATTTGTCTATGGACACAACAGAAGCAGTGAAATCCCCACGGAGCTTTCCTACAAGCTGGTTGGCAGCCATGCCTCAAATCACCAGGCTTTGTGGTAAGGAAGCAGCTGAACAACCTAACCGCTTGGTACATTTGATCTCCAAAACTGCCAGGGAAGAATCAAACCTTTTCACCACATCCTCAGCTGCACCAAAAACACTGTAGTAACGGGCATCTTGAGAAGAGCAAAGTGCTTCTGCTCTCCTGAGCCTGGTGTGTGTGGGGGGTGGGGATGGGGGGTGGGGCGCTGGAAGGCTTCCGCAGTGAGGACTAAGGCATACTGCACACTGAATAATCCATGATGACAGTATTTCATGGAGATGATAAATCCCTTTCTTCGCAAAATAAGCATAACTCCCATGTCTGCAAATCATCAGGCACCTACCGTATGCTTTTAAAAAATGTCTCTCAGCTGCTGTTCAGGCAAGCGTTTTCATGTCCGGGCACGTGCAGACACTTCTCTCCTGTTCTTTTTTGGTTACATGAACAATTTGTATCAGAAGATTAAGAGTACAATATAAAGAAGAAAATACCATGTACAATATAAAAAATACACTATGTTTTAATCAATGAAAAGTAACTTCCAGGTGCTAGTAAACGTGTCACCTCAGTGTGTCTGTATCTCTCTTACTCAGGCTTCCTTCCATCTTCTCTTCCATATACACACCATGTAGAGATGCACTATAACTAATATCAGTCTATTCCTTCCCTATGTGGAGAAGATGCTTCAGTGGAAAAAAAATTATATATATATATATATATATATATATATATATAATGTGTGTGTGTGTGGTGTATCACTACTCTTTAATTTCTGCATTGGGTTTCACTATGTGCCCATGTAAATATGTGATATACAAACACAATACTATTTGATCAAAAAGGCCCCATTATTGGACAAATAAGTCTCCTTACCCTGATACATTTTCATAAACAATACTTTAAAAGATATGAATGTCTGTGTACCTGAATTTTTCTATAATTATCTAATTGTTTCCTCTAGATACACTTCTTAAAGTAATGGTCTCATCAAAACTGTGACTGCATAGATGTTTCAGGCCTACAATCTCTGCATTAGGATGAGTCTGTTTCAGAGCTCTCTGATAGGACCAGATGACAATGGAAAAGTCAAATATCTGTACTAATACCGTAGCCACTAACAACCTGTGGCTAGTTATGCATTTGAAATATGAGTAAACAAGTTAAGTGGGCTGGTTTCTAGGTTTTTTTTATTTTAATCTAAATAACTAGACTTGGACACAGTCTACTATATTCTAGCTTGACTTCTTTCTTAAGCTTTTCAGAGTCCATATCCATTACATCTCTTAACAAATCCCATATATGACCTTTCAACCTTGAAATTAAAGCACACTCTCTCTCCTATCAAAGAACTGTATGCCCAGTCCTTCAAAGGTTCTTTATAGCTTCTGAAGGGGAAAGAGGCAAACATCATTGTCTTTTGTTCTTTCCCCATTTCATATATGGTGAAAACTAATATGGGGAAGGAGAATAATCTACCTACAGTTAGTTCAAATATGCAAATGAAACATAATCCATGGTTTCTGCTCTTTATCCATCGTTGTTTGTTAATAAAGTTAGTTCATCTTACTGGAGCCTTGGCCAGATGGAGTTCTATTGAAAGTGCATGCTGGATATCCCATACCTCAGCCTTGCCTCTCCTGGGAACACTGGCTGCTTCTTCTATGCATCTACCTATTCTTTATCTTCCCATAAGCAACATCGATGCTATCTACTTCTGCTGGAAACCTTCCCTGGCTGGGGACTAGCTTAAGTGCCTCCCTCACTGGCTCCTTGAGCTCTTGCCCTACTCCATGCATTATAAATGCCTATTTCTTGGTCTGAAACTCTGTCAGAGCAAGTGCTTTGACATGCCACTGGTGTTTACTTCCTCAGCAATGAACAAAACAACTCCTCACACATTGTGGCCCTCAGGGAGCACTTGCTGTATCAGTATGGAAAACAACAAAATAAGTTATCCTCAGAGCATGTTCATTAGTAAGGTGTAAGCATTTTGAGTTTTAAAAAATAGTTTAAAATAATTCACTAATGTGATCATCAAAATGTATATATAGTAAACTATTTGGATAAATGGAAATGTTTAATGATGTATCCATGAATTATATACTATGCATTCTAAACTCTGGAAGCTCCAATGGGGATGAAAAAGACAGACTCATGGATATATGACATAACAATTAATAAGGCAGTTGTCAATTTCAAATGGTGGGAAGTGTGAAGAACATGGTCAATGAGTGTCAAGAAGACCTAGAGGCCTGTAGAGAAGAACTCATTAAAGGGCATAAACACATCACACCTTACATATGAAATATCACCAGTTTATAGGGAGATAAAAATACAAAATCCAAGTTGTGTTCGGAAAGGGGTAAAATCCATGCAGACATTAAGCTATAATTAATGTTCTGGTTCTTGGTGTAAGAAAAAGGCAAAGGGGGGGGACTTGTGCATGTGTAATTATCTTTATGTTTATGGGACTCATGGGCCTATGCTAATGATGTATCGTGAATCCAGCAATCTGGCTAAAACAATTCTATAATGTAAGGTCCATTAAAAGAATGAATGAATAGTAGGTGTAACATTTATTTCAGTCCTCACAATGATGGTTCAATGAGGTGGATGTAATCTTCTTCCCTATTTGATGTACTAAAAAGACTAAGGCATAGAGAAAACACATACCTTATTCTGCAGCAAGTGAGAGTCAGGAACTGAACCAAAGCAACTTCACTCCAGCACACTAACCTGCTGCCCACAATTCCACAACGTTCTCAGACTACAGAGGCTACCTACACTTTCTAGTACACTTTCCGCAACCATGCAGGATTGTTTAAAGTAGCTGAATTACATACAATTTGTAATTTAGTGTCGGAGTCCTGATAACCACATCTTAAGCTCTCAAGAATTACACAGATCAATTGACCACTACCCCAGTGAACCTAGTCAGAAAATCCTTCACCACAGAAAGTTCTACCAGGCAGATAAGAACAAGGCTTATTAAAGCACAAGGTAACTCAATTCTTGTCTCCAAGATCTTTCTAGTATTCTGCACTGTCTTACAAACTTAGATTTGAGCAGCTTTCCAGAAGCTTTGCCTAGGAAGGCTCTTTGGATACTGACCCTACTGTGACAGAATACAGGTGACCAGTTGGTCAGCCATCAGTGCCAATGGCTTATGCTCTGCTCTGCCACTGTTCTTTACAAGACCCCAAACTGTGGAACAGAGAAATACTCAGCATGTGTAAATAGTTACATGAAAGAAAATAAAAGGCTTGCCACAACATCTTCAAAGAGCCGACCTTAATAGAAACACCGAATTTTTATCATTCCTTCAAAATTATTTCTCCTATTAATGTGAGCCCCTCCATCAAAGTTACACATGCTGGGTTAGTCAAGAGCTCTCCTCGCCTTGGGCAGCACATGCTTCTCCAAGTCTTCTCATGTAACCCTGTTGGCTACTGTGAATGCTACAAAGCCCACTTCAAAGCATGTGGGAGGCAGGAAAAGGATCTACAAGGCCAAGGGGAAAAAAGGACTCCGGGGATGGGCTAAGATACAAAATTTGGAAAAGAAGATGAAAGCATTTATGGACATCTTCACAAGGCTATCTACATCAGTAAACTGCAGATGAAACGAAATTATCAACAACAAGGAGAGTACACATCAGGTATCCTCATCTAGCTCCCTGTGTAGGAACTCAAGTGTCTTAAGAAGCAATGAGATGCTTTGGGGTCATTAAACGTGCATCAAGGCAACCCAGTTAGCATAAACCAAGCTAGCAGCATAAGAATATTCTCATTTTGTAAGTGAAAAACCAAGACAATTTAAGTTTGAAATTGGCAGAGAACCTACATATGATCTGGGATCAAAGCAAGATTTCCCATTGTGCACACTGAAGGGTTTATGCCACACCATGTATCAATTCACATTACTCTTAAATTTTGAAGTCTATGTCATATTTTATACTCTTCCCTCTCAATTCAGACCTACACTAGTAGGGCCTGGATAAAAAAAATACCTTTGAAATTCATAGCTCAGGCATGAAAAACTAAGATAAAAAAGAAACTTTGGCTGATAGTTGTTCTTTTGTTTTTTAGGGAGTTACATGGCAGATGCCATGCTATCAGAAACAGTGGGATGGGGAGTGTAGGCTCCTTATTTAAAAATCTGTACATAAGCTGGATAATGGTTCTGGCCAATTTTCTCTATGTCCTACATAGTGTGTTCAAGACACCACCTTCCCACTCAGACTCCCGAACTTAAGAGAATAGGCTAAAACTAATGGGTCCCAAGAAAGACAGAAAAACCATTTGACATGGTTGGGTATTTGCTGAGAAGACAATCCTGCCGCTGGTTTCTTAGACTGGCTACACGTTTCTCACCAATTAGTTTTTTCTACCTGGAGCATGCTGGTTAAAAGTCTCCCTTGACTCCATAGTACTCTAGACCCTTACTTCAGCAACTTCTAAGTCCATCACTCAGGGCAGTCCTTGTTAAGCCTGCTTCTACCATTACTGTATGAGCAATTCAAAGACAGATGCTTTGAATAATGAAAACAGGCATACCACATATTAATTACCTATGCTATCTGTTGAAATATTATTTGTTGAACCAGTGGGCACATGAACAAACAAGAATCTAACAAGTAGTTTCAGCTCCATGTAGGGTTAAACTATGGCAAAATGTCCCCTTAGGAGAAATATGTTTGGGCATGTGTTCTCTTAGAGGAAGTAGGCTCCTGGATGCATGGCTCTGTTGCCTGGTGTTGCATCAGAGCATGTCTGGCAAATGAGACCTTGCCTGTGTAATTAATATCATTGGTAGAATGACTTTAAAATGAGCAGATCGCATGGGTTTATTCTGGTAGACCCCCAGTGACTCACGCAACCACTTAAAAGCTGAAAAGAAAGCCACAAATATTCTGCAGGGACAAAGGCTACAGAGATTTGAAAGATAACAACTCTGCCTGCCTGGATGTCTTCAAGATGGGGAGCCCATGAGAAAATCAAGAGAAGGCAATTGATTCTTCCAAAACCATGAGCTTGGAGGAAGTGGCCACACCTGAGGTAAGAACCACAGACCCTGCCCCTGCGAACCCCTGAGTGGACCATGCAGCTCAGCTTGAATTCATCTGGCGTGCAGATAGCAAATCCAAGTATTAAGCTTCTATACTTGTGATAACGCGTCATGTCAGCACCAGAGCACTGGTGCAGAGCTCTCCGAGATGCAGCTGACCCCAATACAGGAAACAGTCCAGCCCAAACTGTTAAGTCTGAAGACTGATATGGGAAACAAATGGAAGTGGTCCGCATAAAGCATGTTCAGAGGCAGGTTTCCTGGGCACTCACAGCCCTAGTTATCGCGTCTGAAACTAGATTCTCGTCCACCAGCTCTTCATCGGCCAGGGACAGTAAGCCACAGTGCTCCCAGGCATTCTAAATCCCCCTCTGCCTTGCAGCCTCTTGTAGAAGAGGAACACACCTGATAAAACAAACGCTCAAAAGTCTAGAAACTAAAATCTGACCCCTTGGGCTGCTATGCATGTAGACAGTGGCTTACAGAAAGTGGGTAATGTTTAGCTTTCCCAACAGTATATCCCCATTGGGGGAATTCTTCCCATGTATCTGATGGGAGGGGCTTTCCATGTAAATAGTAGATGTAATAGATGTAGTTTCCCCACGACATCTCCCCTCACTGAAGTCTGCTTCTACACATGGCTGTATCTACTAGAGAAGCTCATCTTTTCCCACAGCTGCTGGGCATTGGAATTTACTAGTGATGTAGCTTTGTGAATATAGGCAATCTCTCCAGTGTGCCTGTATGTAGCCTCTCCCTACACCACTGTGCATGACTTTATCCATTCTGTGCTTATCAAGTTAAAGTCACATTGCAGACACAAAACATTCTTACTTACAAATGATGTTGGTGTTAACTCTCAGAACAAGAGTGAGACCTAGTACACAGTACCTAGGGAATATTTCAAGGATGCAAGTGACCTTTAGTTGGAACCAGTTGCTTTGCAGGGGCCTAGCTACCCATTAGATGAGACCTCGTTCCTACATCATTCCCATTGTTTTGAGAGAATTCGTGCCCTACATGTCCTCAGAAAAACGACTGCGATCGCAAAACAAATAGGTTGTCATAGAAAGAATGGATTGTTCTATGCCATGATTGAGTCTGAAAACAGTGCTCCAGGTAAACCCACACAGGAGTCATGACATATGACGTCACCATGGGCAGGCAAAGCTGGCCAGGAAGAACTCTCTATACAAGCTGGAATGGATTTGAGACATTTTCTGGGGTCACTTCCCTTAAGAATATGGCGAGGTTCCTCAGAATATTTCCACTCTTCTCAAAGGGGAGGTATGCAAGACAGAAGGGTTTCCACTGCCACCCGATGGCCTCTCTATACTATTTCTTAGCTCTGGACAAAGCATTCTTCACAAAGTCCACATTCACTCTCACTAACGTTACTTCCCATTTTGCCCATAGTGAAGCTGTGAGTTCAGATCAGCTGCCCAGAGTCAGGAAGGGCTGAGGTTGGACCCACAGGCTTATGCTCTGCTGGAAACATTTCCTGTCTTTACAGGTTTTCACATTCAGTATGCACACTGTTGAGGATCCAATGCCTTGATCTTTGCAGGAGCGTTATAAGCAGTCTTCTGCATTCTCTCAGCTCTAACCTGTGCTAGAGCATGCTTGGATACCCTTCTGTGCTCACACAAGGAATGGACAGTCCTTAGCTCACCAAATCCTTCCTTGACTGCTTCATTCTAGAAAGCAATTCAGCTGGCAAATGTGAGATTTATGTTATAAATAGCTTTGAATCAAATTTTATATACCTAGAGGAGAAAAAAAACAAAGCAAAACAAAACAAAAACAAAACAAAACAAGCATCTCCAAACGTCTGCTGAGGCATTTCTGGGTCCTGGAACAAACTTTCGTGTCCTCCTATTTTATTAAGTTTACGTACTCTATTTACTAGTGGTTCTGTGATTCAAATGTGTCCTGCCAAAAGTGTGCTGTAAAATTAATCCCCACATGCACAAGTACCCAAAGGTGGATCTGTATCAAGAGCCTTGGACTCTTCCTAGACTGTGGCAGCCCTCAGTGAGTGTCAGTCTCCTCAGCAGCACCGCCTTTGTACTTTTTCCCAGTTCTGTATTATTAGTGGCACACTCCCAGCCAATGGGGACACACCAGGCCCAGCTAAGTCAGGATAGCTGCCTTCCAGTTCTCTAACTGGATAACATCTTAGACTTGGCCTCCTATACTGACCCTTTGAGCCAGCCATCTGATTGCTTGTCACCGCCTCTTTCATAGGGCACCAGACTTCTGGGGGATCGTTACTAAGATTTAAGGTCTGCATGATTAGACTGTCGAGTAGAATTCTCTTTTCTTTGGCAGAACTGCCAAGACCATCTACAGCTGCCCTGGAAGAAGACTAAAACCTGAATGTTTCAGTTCATTACAATGACTTTGGTGAAATACACAGTCTGTGAAACAAGCTTCACACTCAGAGCCTGGTACTCACAGTTAAGTCAGCCTGATCCCAGCTACATAGGAAAAAATATGGTGTAGGACCTTTGCCATCACCAGACTAAAGCAGGCTAAAGAGACCTAACAATCCAGAGCAGTTCCTTTCATTTTGATGTTGAAATGAGCAGTACCAACATTAAATTATCTCAGGATCAAATATTGACCAGTTGTTTTTACTGACCAAATGTGATTATACAAACAAGATATCTGTAAAATAAATAATGTAATGCTCCAATCACCTTTTTTTCTTCCAGAGGAAAAGGAGGCTGACCTCTGGCTTAGATGGATAGGCCATGGCTGGCAGCTAGCAAGGGGACTTAGTGCTATTCATTTAGAGCTATGGAGACCACCAAAGTCAGAGGACTGTGTGATCATCACAAGCCAGTCAATGCATTTAGGACAGCCCCCTAGTGTGTAAAATACTCTCTCTCTCTTTCTCTCTCTCTGTATGTGTATATATATATACATATATATATTTCAACAAAAAGTTCTGAGGAATATAGGATTAATATTCTCTCATGTGAAGCATTTTTAAGTTGATGTATCCTCAAGTCTATAAATGTCTGTATATCCACTTGGACATATGGAAAGGGACCAGCTTTTGGAAGAATCAGAGTATTTATGCTTAAAGCTGCCATCATTGTCATCTGAAACTTTTCTATCTATCCCTTTGTCTTTCTCTCCCTTTCCCTTCCTCTCCTCATATTATTTTTAATGGTCCTTCTCTACTGGGCAATAAGTTCTATGGTTTGAAGTAAATGTCTTCAAATAAACATCTCTTGGTGCCAGAACTGCCTTGGGCACATATTTTTCTTTAAATGGTCCTGGGAAGTGGTTTGTTAAGCTATTATTCTCAATTAAAAACTTATGTGTTTGTTCAGTCCAATATGGGTCGCCACTTCGAGTGAAAGATCCCCTTAACATGGCAAATCCTCTACTTGTGACAAGCCTGTGCCAAGTATGCCCTAACCAGATGCAGGTCCCGGGTTTCATTAGCAGCCACTGGATTCCATGTAAAATCAGATAATGATGGTTTTTCTCGTCTCTGCTGAGCAAATATCCTCAGCGTTTAATCAAGTCTACATACAAGAAACCTCTATATAAATACCTCCATGCAGCACAATGGTTTTAAAGCTATGGTTCATCTCAACTCTCCTGACCTCTGACTGTTTAATCTGAGAGGGACCCCGTGCAATGTCAACTAAAAATAAAGGGACTACAATATTTATTTTGGCAGATTCCATACAAATATCATTGGGGGGGACATGTGGTGTGTGGTAATTCTCTACCACACACAGAGAGAAGAGAAAGGATAGGCTCTGGAGTCCATTTCTCATTTCCCACTAGTGGGATAGCATCTATTGGATAATGATGGTAGTAGGCTGCAAGGACACATGCTGCTTTGGAACACTCTGCCACACTCTGTGGCTGGTTACAGGAAACCTCATGCTCCACCCGATGGATCTTCAAAGGGTGCAAAAGAAAAACCTGGGGAGCACAAACCTCTTTGGAGAGGCTGAATCTCAGCCTGGGCTTCCTTTCCTTTCTTGTGGGCACAATTTGGGGCGTCTGAAGTTAATTATTTGCAGGTGCATTTCAGCTGTGTGTAACCGAGTGGGTTCCCAATTAGGTTCTCACAGGTGTAATTAGCAATTTCCACCTCTCTTTGAGGGGGCAAGTGGATAATTATGCCCACAAGGTGGTAACCATTCCTTGTGGGGTCTAGCAGAATGCCCATTCGAGACTGTTATCTAGCTATCTGGCTTCACAAAATAGGACCCTGGGTATCAGAGGAAAATGTCAGGTGTGCATTCAGGGTATAAATGTGGAAATCTACATGGAGGGTAGGTTAGGGGTTTTCTCTGATTTGTTACATCCTTAAAAGAGTGAAGCCACAAAATGTCATAAAGAAACAAGGACCATGGGATACACAGAATAATAAGGAAATGAAAGTCTGTGCAGATGTCAAGGAGAACTAGTTCTGATGTGGGAGTTAATCAAAACCATAAAATCAACCTTTGGTAGTACAAGAAAAGTGATCCAGTAAAAAAAAAAAAAAATCTTATTGACTCTGCAAGGTTTTACAATTAAATCATTTTCAGATAAATCATCCTATGTAAGCTCAGATGTTAAAAGTTATAATATTCAAAAATTTAATAACACCAGAGTGTTTACTGTTTTTGATATCATTCTAAAATTCAAGTAATGTTCTTAAAACTATAAATAATTATTATATATTTTTAAAGATGGTACAATTGAAGCATGTGGTAGAAAAGTGATATGCCCAAGGTCACATGATTCATGCAGCCAGATCTCAAATGTAAGCAGGCTGGCTTCAGGTGCTAGCTAGTTTGTCACACAAGATAAGAGTTTTCGAATGAGGAGATGGAATCAGAAATAGAAGGCTCTGCTCTTCAGGATATGTCTACACGAGGCGATTCACTTGTTTAAACATTCATTCATCCATTTAATAAACTAAGGAAACTATGAGCAAAGAGAGGAATACCAAGAGAGAAGTCCAGCAAGGTGGCTCAGTGGGTAGAGGTGACTGCTGTCACGCCCAGAAAGCTGAGTTCAATCCCTGGAAACCACATGATAGAACGAGAAAAGCAACTCCGAAAAACTGTCTTCTAATCTACACAAGCATATCCTCACTCATGGATATAAATATACATACATATACAGTAAATGTAATGAAAAGTTTAAAAATATTAACAAAGTAAGTATCAGAGAAAGCTGGGGACCTCAAGACTGGAGTAAGAGCAAAAAACCTAATCATTGTGAACTAGTTTGTCTTCTGAAGATGAATCTCTTCTTAGTAAGACAGAAAAAGTCACTTTTCTTTCATTTAACTAGTGGAAGAGGACAGATTAAACTGTGCTGCAGAGTCATATGGCAATCAATTCCTAACATGTATCTTCCAGCTTTAACGGCAAGAACAGACACCCTGGTCATGGTGACCTGTGCAGGAGACAGGAGTGAATTCTGGGCAGTCCACCTGATACACGGAAATGAACTTGCTGAGAAATCCTTTCATAGCGCAAAGCCAAGGGTTGCTAGGACAACCCCTACACCAAGGCTCCCAGTGACTGACTGCATGCATTTTATCATCTATAAAGGAGCAAGTTTTATCCATATAGTTCTCTATTTACCTGTTGGTCAGAAGAGGGTCTCAGACTGAAGGGTGAAAGTAGAACCATTGTTCTCTCGGGATGTAGAAAGATTAAGAGAGCTCCAAGACCAAAGAAATGTAACCATTGCCACCTGATGAGCTGAAGATATCAATAAAGGAAGATATGACCTGGTATGTAAGACAAATATTTCAACAGTTCTGTCACTTGGTTCTCACAATGGACTTAGGGGTATCCTGAATCTACAATGTTATTAGGAGTATCCTGAATCTACAACCTTATTAAGAGCTCGTGTGTGTGTGTGTGTGTGTGTGTGTGTGTGTGTGTGTGTGTGTGTGTGTATGTGTGTGTGTGTGTGTGCGCATGAGCATGCACACACAGCATCTAATTATCCATAGTGATAAGAGCTCTTTATGGGACTCTCTGGGGACAAATGGCCTAATATTTTAAAATGTCTCACAGGAGTCAGTAGATGCTATTGGCCAGGGCTCAGAGAATTCACACATCATGCCCAAGGTGCCACAGCTGGCAAGTATTGCCACAAAGAAGGATGTGAGCGCTCAGCTATGTTCACACTGAGCTGCTGGGGAGCACATGGGATTGTTTTGAGAGGGATCATTTCTTTGATGTTCCCTAGGACCTCACTTAAAACTTCAAACATAATTTCTTTTTTGGCGAGGGTGTGAAGGATATTTCCACTGTATGAGTCCCTTTGCTGTAGCCGTTTCATGAACTAGCTGGACATCTGTTCAGCTGGCTTAGGAAGGCCTTGCAACAAAGTGCAACTGAAACTGCCGGGATTTTTATCCAGGCATGGTAGGGACATATAGCAGGGTTTGAATTTGGCAGACCGGATCTTGGCATGTTGATAGTTATCTAGAATAAAGACCTTTTAAGATCCTCATATCTTCATCAAAGATTAGTCAGCACTTAACACTCATTCCTGAAATGTGTGCTGTTACAATGAAATTCTCAAGCCATCCTGAGAGCCAAGACCAGCCACGTACCTTAGGGCAATGAGGAGACCTAAGTCTAGGACACTCTCAGTAAGCATGCTAGACTGTTTGTTTCCTTTTATACTCAGATATACTATTTGTGACATAAGGACTTTTAAATATTTATCAGTATGTCTCGAGTCTTTACAGCCTCTCTCTCTCATTCTGTCCCTTCCTCTGTCCCTCCCTCCCTTCCTCGCTCCCTTCCTCCCTCTTTCATTCTCCAATCAAAATGGTTTTGCCAGGATCATTTTTGGCTCAACTTGGAGGTCAGGTACTGTGCAATGTCATTCATTTCCACTTTAAAAGACACGGAGGAATCATTTGGCTCCTTTGTGCTGAGTTAGTGGACCAAGACTGGGTCCATTTTAATGAGACACTTTATGTCCATTGTAGTCAAGCTTGCCTTATGAGAAAGCCGGTCATGGGCAGTCACCCATTTGAGTGATTTGAAGTGACCTCAGCAACTTCACCTGCCCCAGAGCCTTAAGTTCCCATCATTCAAGATGAGCCACACGCAATGCTCTTAGAAAGTTTCCCACATTCTCCCAAAGCGAATTATATTCTTCAGCTTTGTGGAGGGTGCTTCTTGTATTTGTTGGCTGAGACCCTTCACACTTTGGCTCAAGCCTTCCTCTCATGCCTTGCTGTCTCTGTGAACATTGTAAGTGCCAGGTCCCCATTCCTCCCTGCTTCAGGTGGGTGTTTACCCAGCCTGGATCATTCATGGTGTGTGTCTGCCTTTCTGAGCTTCACTACAAATGACTCGTTCAGAGATGTATCTCTAAACCATGTGGTACTCACATAGAGATGAGGAAGATTTGTGTATAACACAGCTGCACAGAGAAATGCAGTCCTAGTGGAAGAGAAGGAAGATGCTAAGTAGAAGGGGGTGCCCTGGAGGTGGCCTGGAGAGAGAGGACAGTGACCACTGAGTTCTGAATCTCCTTGGGTCCTCTGAATGATGGACATGAATTCCCTTGACCTACCACGTGTGCAGAGTGTCTCCCCAGCAATACACTGACTAGAATGTTTCATAACTACTTAGGAATCTATTTTACATAAAACTAAAAATGGGACTAGAGACATTGATCAATGGTTAATACTACTGACTTCTCTGCCAGGGGACCTGGCCTTGATTTCCAGCACCCATGTGGCAGCTGGATAGCTATAGCAACCATCTATAACTCCAGTTCTAGAGGACCTAGGAGCATCTTCTGGCACACAGACTCATCTCTAGGTAAGACAGTCATAGACATAACATAAAAGCAGCAGCTAAACTAAAAAAAAAAAAAAGACTTAAGCGAATAAGTCAGGTAACAAGTAACTGTTGATGGGGGGCATCTGGGTGGGGGAGGGGCAGCTGGCACAGGAGTGGTGACAGCTTCAGATCCTGGATGTCAGGGGCCAGGGGAAAGTGGCAGGAAGGGAATTTTAAAAATGACACAGAAAAGGAAAAAGAAATGGAATTAAAATGCTATACAAACATTTAGTATACCCACGTTGGAAAACAGTTTCAAGGTATCTACCAAGGCTGGAAATATACACTCTCCTGGCTTATCTAATAAAGAGCGACACAATTGTAATGGCTCAAACTATAACAGTCAACTATCTATCAGGAGGACAATGGATATTTGAATTAGGATATAATTGAGCTGATATAAGTGGTCATATAAAACAATGCAAAAAATTTCAAGTACATGTTGAATTTTATAAACATACCGAGATAGGGAAACCAGACATACAAGAGTACAAAGCATACAGTCCTGTTTGTTTTGAGTTCAGTAGGCAAGCCTGATCTATGGAGTCAAAGGTCTGGCAGGGATCAGTGCTGGGGAATAGCGGCAGTGAGTGAGACAGGCCTGCTGTGGTGCAAGTCTCCAGGTTTATAACCTAGAAGCTTCATCTGTGGGTCACTGGAGTCTGTCCAAAGCTCCTCAAACTCTATACTTACTTTTGTGTTATATATTTTGTTACCTATAGTTTTCCATGTTAAGTAAAATTAATAAAAAGAGGCTCTGGAAAGGACTCAGTGGGTAAGAGACACTTCCCAACAAGCATAGGATCTAACGTTATAAAACAAAACAGGAGTGAGTGGGTGCACCTGCAATCCCAGAACTCGGTGAGGACCAGGATTCTCCTAAGAGCTCACTGGCTGGCCAGCCAGCCTAGCTGACTGGCAATCTTCTAACTGAAAGAGAGAAATGTCTCATAGAAACGAGGCATCTGCTATAAAGGAAGATACCCAGAGTCCTGCTCTTGCTCCTGCGTCCATGCACACGGGCACACACATTTGCATACTGAGGTACATGTAATATACACACACACACACAGAGAGAGAGAGAGAAAGAGAGAGAGAGAGAGAGAGAGAGAGAGAGAGAGAGAGAGAGTGAGAAAATAGTCTCTACACAATTCCTCAGTGGATATGTTTTGTTCTTGCTGCCAGTTCTACACGTGGGACTTTCTTCTTTCTATCTCTCCTTCCTTTCAGCAACCAGGGGCTGGGCCACATGGTGTCCCCATTCTGGAGTTTCATCTTCCTTATGTCCTTGATAGTACTCACACTGCTCTCTCCATATACACCCAAGGGAAAGCTCTGATAAGGCTGCATATGGGATTCCAGGGATAATTCTACTAGAAGTGAGGCATTTCTGTAACCTGGTAGAGGAATGGCCCAAATACCAATTGATGGGACAAAGGGCATAAGCACACTATTCTATACTAGTCATATGATCTTATCTTATCTTTCTGGTATATAGGTGAGATTTTATTCCAAGGCAATAGTGCCCTTAGGAAATCAGGGTTGGGACTGGGACTTTAGCATATAGACAGGAAGGGTGCACTGTCTAGCCTATTTGTGATTTTAAGGCTTTTTTTTCTTCAACCATCTGAATACCAGCACACAATGGTATTTGAAGCCATGGATTAAAGACAGACAACCCCCATCAGCCTATACTCAATCATTCTGAGCCTTAGAGTGATCATGGGGGAGTGGGGACACCATGAGAGCCCATTTGTAATGTGAGCAAAACATAAACTTCTGTGTGGGCAAGAACACTTCAGCATATCTCACTATTTGTACATTTTGAGTTCTAAGTGTTAAAGCAGTTAGCGGACTGAAGTTGATATAAAGGATAATACATTTTTTTGTTTATATTTTCCAACATGATGCAGGTGGAGTAATTATTGACACTGGGGATTGTAAGAGTTCCCACAATATTCTATCATTTCTACTCTTACTGGATGGTTTATATCAACATTGTAAAAATAAGTTGTAAAAGTAGACGCTTGGGCCTCAGCAGATGCACCTGCTAATCAAAGTCTCAGGGTATTCAGGGCCCTGAATGTATTATTCAAATCCATAGTGACGTTTAAGTAGCACTGGTCTGTTTAGTTCATTCTAGTTTTAAGTGAATGCCGTATGTGTCCAGTTCAGCTGCCCTGGCCAGAATGTGGTTAGCACTGAAGTCAGTGTTTCCATTGCTCTCCATGGAATTACACAACATATCCTCTCATCTCTGTATCCCCCATCCAGATAAGACAGATAATTCCCTCATCCACGAATCATCACCATCTTATCATAATTTACTGAGGTCTTACTATTTTTTCCTTAACCATGACTTACTCCTGTAACTTTTGCTGTCTTTTTAAGCTAGATTTATAGTTGATCAAGAGCATTGCCAGGGGAGCAGGAGAGGCTGGGACCTTAGTGTTCTTTTTGTTTTTTTTTGTTTTTTTTCAACTCTGTTTCAAGCTGTGAACAAGGAACTCTGGTTCTTGGTGAGGTCAGTACTAAGGCAGAGGCAGAGAAGTTATAAGGCACCCTGAGTTCTGTCTGCTCTGTTGTGTGTAGCTCTGTTGTGTGCATACAGCCTCTCTCTCTCTCTCTCTCTCTCTCTCTCTCTCTCTCTCTCTCTCCCCTCCCTTTCCCTCCCCTCCTCTCCCTCTCCTCCCTTCCCCTTCCCCTCCTCCTCCCCTTCCCCCTCTCTCTTTCTCTGTGTGTGTGTCCAAGAGGGTGCTGAAGTCTCCTTTGCATTTCAATGATTTTTATCAAATAAAATCATTTCCTGGTCAAAGTAATCAGAAAATAGAGTATAATTTATTTAAATGATCATATCCAGGAATAGGCAATAATGTGCAAATTTCCTACAAATGTTAAGTGCCCATATTTTTATATTTCTGTGCTTGTGTAACTTTGTGTAATATCATTATTCTTGAGAACATAAATGTCTATCTGCAGCTAAGCACTAGTAATTATATGTATATGTGGGTGTGCACACACATACATGCTAGGGATTAAACCTAAATTAAGGTCCCCACCACTGAGTCACACCTCCAGTCCTATCTAATAATTCTTATTTTAAGAGTTGTGTCAATTGTTTCTATAAATTGGCAGATTTATTGCTGGAATAGTATTAAATTAGTACCATTAGCTAATGTCAGTCATATCTCAGGACATTTTCCTCCGTAAATCTAGTATTTGAACCAGAGTGGTGTCACATAGTCAAACCCATTGGCTAGTGTCAGTATGATTACTGTGTTTGCTGTTTTGTTTAGAATGTTATTACAAATAACAACACTATTTCTACTTCCACCACTCTTTCACATGAGCATTTCCCTTTCTGGGGATAATTGTTGATGAAAGAATACAAGAACAAGTGGAAGAGAAAGAAGAAAAAGCAGCCACAAAACCGCAATGCTTCACAGAACCTTGGGCACCTCAGAAAAGCCCAGACCTGTTAACAGCCATAAAAGCTACTTAAGTGAAGCAATACTGGCTACTTGCAAGGTGGGAGTGCCTGTCCACGGAACTGGCTGGTACCACATGGTACCTTTATTTTGCCACTCTGTCCGTGACTGCCAAGAGCAGTCAATCCTGGGCTGCACTGGAGCACGCAGCTATCACTGTCTCAAAATGATTGAATGCACTGTTGTAGGATGCTATTACCACATGATCTGAATAAGTGCTCCTCCAAGCGACCTGTGTTACTAAATAATAACAATATATAAGGGTCTGAAGTCAGAATTCCTTCACTTCGAGCATCACTGATTGAGTTTGGCAAATCAGAAAGCTTTCTAACTTGCAGTTCTCACTTAGCAAGAAGAGATATGAAATCCAGGATTGGTAGCATGTGACTATAATCCCATCACCAGGGAGCTGGAGGCAGGAGAATTGTTACAAGTTTAAGGTCAGCCTGGCTTACAAAGTGAGTTAAGGCAAGCCTGGGCTACATTAAGAGACCCTGCTCATGAAGTAGTATGGATTGTGAGTACTGAAGTTTGTTATAAGGTCCAGTAAACTCATCCACTGCGGTGCACATCCCATGCAGCCAGACAACTACTTAGCCATTTCCATTCACTGTTGGCTCTGTCCATTACAATGCTCTCCCCACTTTACCAGAGTCTGAAACTAGATTGAGACCTTCAAAAACCATGTCAAACTAGCAAGCCTGAGAGTATTGCTTTCTGCATTAGTTTTTATTCCTCTACATTTATTCTGTAAAATTTTTTCACTGAACTTGAAAAAAAATCAATAATATATTTGTTTCCTTAAATAGTTACAAAACTACTTAAATAGTTACAAAAAGGCTTAAGATAGCTTGCAAATGGAAGGCCTGGTGAGACATATTCTGGTCTGAGTTCCAACCTTCTGCCTGTCTCTCCTTGGGACCAATGGCTATCACCAGAGAGCTAGATGGGGTGGGAGGACATTGAGCGGAACCCAGCCTGCTTCATTTTACCAACAGCCTTAATTCCTTACTGATGATACCCTTCCTGTCATCTTACAAATGGGAAGTCATGTGTTCTAATTGTTCAGATGCCTCCAGACAATTCTCTTTTGGGTAAGGAATATTTTTTCCCTGTGATTTTGTGCAGGCCCTCCCCGCCCCTCTTCCAGTACGTTCACTCATTCTTGCAGTGTAAAAGCTGGGTGGCTTCGGTAATAAGAGATGGGAATGGGAGTCAGTCAAGCTCTCCCCGGCTTCTACTCTGCTACATTTAACTGTTCATAAATGCCACACTGCCGTGAGGGTAAAAGCAGTGATGAACAGTTGGTCACCAAGGAAGCCTCTCTATAATGGCTGTTGCTTTAATATGACCATTCCCCATATAATGAACACAGTGCTTCTCTGGAAACATGACATCACTTCTTCCATGGTTGCTGGTTCTCTGGTTCTCTTTTCCTCACTCAATGACAAACACTCCTGCATTTGAAGCTATGAAAATGTCAGGAATTGGAACTGTAGGACTCACGATTCACAAATAAGAACTCTCACATGGAGAAATTTCTAGAATCCATAATAAGTGCAGAGCTCCTCCTGGGAGAGTGCTGTTGGGGGGGAAGGGCAGCATTTACAAACCTGTTCTGCTCAGAAGCAATGTAAAAAGTCATAGGATTTGCCTGTATCCAGGACGATCCATTGCTCTGGCTAAAGTGATTGAAACCAGCTGGGCAGTTGTCAGCCATCTTAAACACTCGCTAGGGTCACTGCTGTGCTACCAACTATGGCTGTCTGGAAAAATCACTTATGCACTGAGGGGCATAAAAGAACAAATGCCGAACTGAACTTTTAAGAGGATGGGGAAGGCTCCACAACAGCAGGCAAAGTTAACCCTTAGCACAGCAGATGTCTCTTGGCAATTATAGCTTAACACTCCGAAAAACACAAAAGTGGCTTCCTAAAGACTACGCTGTACCAGCAGCACACGATGATGCTAAATTTGGTAAAGAAACTTCTCTTTCTTGCCTCCTAAGACAACGAGAAAAAAAATGCATAGTTTCTAAAGAACTGTGCCAAAGGTATTATATAATATTCAAGTTGCAAGTAAAGATATAACATGGAAGTAGTTAATGAAAAAGTTTGTTCTTTGAAAAGACTAATAAATAATTTACCTCCAGATATATTGATTGACAGAAAAAAAAATACTGTATAAGTCACCCATATGAGGAAAGAAAAAGCCTAGCAGCAGCAGGCACCGTGGAACATGGATAGGAAAGGTGAATAACTTTATGCTCACAAATAGGAGCACAGTGGCAGAATGGATCAGATTCTTGACACAGAAAAACAGAAACAACCAAAATAACCTATTAGAAGCCACCACATGGATCGTAAAGGTAGCTTATCATGGGAATAACAACAAAATCCATCCATCCAAGGAGTGTGGTAAGCACCATGAAACTTTTAAAAGAAGGAAAACTTTATAGAAATGTCACTAGCAAACCTGTACTACCAAGACCATTAAAGTCTTTAAGCACAGGGAATCTGATACCAGATAGATATTTTGAGCCTTAAAAAGGAATAAAAAAAAGCAATCACAAGTGGGGAGGGAGGGAGGGGCCTGAGAGGGAAAGTTGGTGGGAGGTGGGGTGGGGGGAGAGGGGAACCTGATCTGGTATTGGGTGAGGGAAGAGGACTGGAACCCTGAGGGCCAGCAGAAAGAATGGGAACAGGCAACTTCAGGAGCTAGGAGGCTGGGGGGACCCTCCAGAATGCACCAGAGACCTGGGAGGTGGGAGACTCTCAGGACTCAAAGGGAGGGATCTTAGATCCCACCCACCTCCAGTCTACCTTTAGCAGGGCATCAAATGAAGGATGGGGTTGCCATCCCACAGTCACATCTCTAACCCATAATTGTTCCTGTCTGAAAGAACTACAGGGATGGAGATGGAGAGGAGCCTGAGGAAAAGAAGGTCCAGTGACAGGCCCAAAGTGGGATCCAGGTCACGGGGAGGTCCCAAGGCCTGACACTGTTACTGAGGCTATGGAGTGCTCACAAAAAGGGACCTAGCATGATCACACTCCAGAAGACCCAATGGGCAGTTGAAAGAGTCAGATGCAGATATTTGCACCCAACCAATGGACAGAAGCTGCTGACCCCAGTGGTAGAATTAAGGAAAGGCAGAAGGAAGCTGAGGAGGTGGACAAACTTTTAGGAGGACCAGTAGTCTCAATTAATCTGGACCCCCAATACCTCTCACACAATGGATGCCCAACTAACTCATATACCAGCTGATATGAGGCCCCCAGCACATGTACAGAAGAGGACTGCCATCTAAGTTCAGTCAGAGAAGATGCACCTAACCCTCAAGAGACTGGAGGCCCCAGGGAATTTAGAGGTCAGGTTGTGTGGGGGGTGGGAATAGGAACATCCTCCTGGAGACAGGGAGGTGGAGAGGAGGCATGGGAGGTGGAATGGTCAGAGGGTGAACGGGGCGGGGGGGGGGATATAATCTGGAGTGTAAAAAAAAAACAAACAAATAAATAAGGAATAAATAAAAAGGAATAAAGAACAAAAAATGTTAAGTTCACTGGTAAGGACAGAAACATTTTTCTTAGTATGTATATCTCTTTAAATGATAATTAACCACCTAAGCAAGCATAATAAGAATGTTTTGTGGTGCTTAAATCAGAATAGGATTAAAACATGTCACATGAACAGCAGAAAGGCCAGGCAGGTAAGGTGAAAGAGTGTGCTCTGGTATTATCCATGGAAGGTAGATTTTCTAGGTTAAAGATATATACTGTAAATATTAAAGCGACCACCCAAATAATAAAGTCATCAGTTTTTAAGAAGCCTTGATTAAGTCTGACCACATGGCACATGCTACAGGCCCAGTGCTCAGGGAGCTAAGATAGGAGAATTACAAGTTTGAAGCTACATGGTGACCCTGCCACACATCTTTTTAATCCACACAAATTCAACAAAGGAGGGATTAAATAAAACAGAAGGAAAGTAAAAAAGTAGAAAATGATATACTTAAACTCAACCATAACGAAACATTATATTGAATCAAGTTGTTCTAACTACCCACAATTAAAAGGTAGATGTTTCTTAATGGATAACAAGATTCAAATATATGCTGCCTATCAGTTTAAAGACACAAATAAGAAAAGAAGTAACAGTGGGAAGATGTATACATGCTAATACTAGTCAAAGGAGAATTAGCACCAACAAACGGAATGAAGAGTATTTGTCAGGATAGAGAGGATCATTTTATAAAGAGTTGCTTAGGAAATCCTCTACTGTTAAAATAGCGCATTTTAAGAAAAAACTTACAAGCCAGATACTTAATCAAGACATCAAATCCAGACTATCCAAAACACTCTCAAAACTCAAAAATAAGAAAGTAACCTAATACAAAATAGACAACCTGTCAAAAAATGACTGGTGGCAACCACACCACAACAGATGACAACCACATGCACAAGGAGTCAAGCTCACCAGCCATTAGGATGGGTAGATTAAAACTGCTCTGGCATGCCACAAACCTATTAGAAGGACTATGGTGAAAAGACAGACACCACAGGCAAGCACTGGATAGTGTTTGCAGAATCTGGAATCTCATGCACTGAGGCTGGAAGTGTAAAATGGTACCAACAATTTGGAAAATGGGTAAAGAAGTGACTTAAAAAGCCAAACATACATTATGTTATCACCCACTCCACTCTCAGGTATTTACCGGAGAGAAAAGGAAACATACATACACAGGAAAATATCACACACAGGTAATGGCAACTTTATTAATAATAGTCTCGAACTAGATGCAATTCAAATGTCTAACATTAGATAAATGTATCAACAGTATGCCAATATTGATGGCATATTAGCATGCAGTAACAGGAACTATCCAATGATTCACATAACGTACTTGAGTGGAAAAAAATAAAGTAGAGTTATATTCTATATGATTCTATCCCAGGCTATTAAACATTTTAGAAATGGCAAAAAGATCAATAGCATAATGATATGAAGCATATGGTTCTGTGCTTGGAGTAGAGAGGCTTAGAAAAGCAGGGGTGATGGGTTACAGGAGTATTGTGAAATCTGAAGTAGTAGTAAGATTATATATATATATACACACACACACATATATATATTTATAAGGGTGGGAGTTAGGTGAGTGGGTCTATATCTATATCTATCTATACTTATATCACAGTGGCATTTTGAAATTTGGAGGAATTAGGGATCTATTCATCTTGACTATTTTATATAATCATCCATATGTCAAAATGCATCATAGAATTTGTAAATGAACTTGTTGTATTAAAAAGTTCTATTAGTGAGTGAAATCTAGTTGCCATTGACGTGATACCACAGTGGCCTTTGTTAGGCATTGTCTACCTTTGCTCTATTGCAAGTGCTATGCTATGTGCTTCCCATGTAAGCACTAACTTAACTGTTTTTGTAAGAAGATATCAAGTGTCCAGACAGCCGGCCACCTTCCTGGTGAGAGCACGGGGGTCTGCCTGGCCTGAGAGGTTTGTGGCACAGGCGCCGGCGGGAGCCTTCTTGGCTCCGGGACTCCGCGGAGGGCAGGCTGCACGGGTGACCGTGTGGAATACAGAGTGCCAGCCGTTTCTGGGACGGGCGAGAGAGTCGCAGAGCTTCTGGGCGGCGCCATCTTCAGCTCCAGACAGCCGGCCACCTTCCTGGTGAGAGCACGGGGGTCTGCCTGGCCTGAGAGGTTTGTGGCACAGGCGCCGGCGGGAGCCTTCTTGGCTCCGGGACTCCGCGGAGGGCAGGCTGCACGGGTGACCGTGTGGAATACAGAGTGCCAGCCGTTTCTGGGACGGGCGAGAGAGTCGCAGAGCTTCTGGGCGGCGCCATCTTCAGCTCCAGACAGCCGGCCACCTTCCTGGTGAGAGCACGGGGGTCTGCCCGGCCTGAGAGGTTTGTGGCACAGGCGCCGGCGGGAGCCTTCTTGGCTCCGGGACTCCGCGGAGGGCAGGCTGCACGGGTGACCGTGTGGAATACAGAGTGCCAGCCGTTTCTGGGACGGGCGAGAGAGTCGCAGAGCTTCTGGGCGGCGCCATCTTCAGCTCCAGACAGCCGGCCACCTTCCTGGTGAGAGCACGGGGGTCTGCCTGGCCTGAGAGGTTTGTGGCACAGGCGCCGGCGGGAGCCTTCTTGGCTCCGGGACTCCGCGGAGGGCAGGCTGCACGGGTGACCGTGTGGAATACAGAGTGCCAGCCGTTTCTGGGACGGGCGAGAGAGTCACAGAGATTCTGGGGCGGCACCATCTTCAGCTCCAGACAACCAGCCACCTTCCCGGCAAGAGCCACAGAGCTTCTGAGGCGGCAACATCTTCGACTCCAGACAACTGGCCACCTTCCTGGCCAAAGCAACACAGCTTCTGGGAAAGATCCTGTTTTGGGCCTTCACCTTCAGCCAGGAGGAGGTCCAAACACCAGATAACTGTACACCTTCCCTGAGAGAGGAGAGCTTGCCTACAGAGACTGCTCTGACCACTGAAACTCAGAGAAGAGAGCTTGTCTCCCACGCCTGCTGATAGAGGGTAACAAAATCAACAGAGGAACAATCTTTTAACAAAGACAACTATAACAACTAACTCCAGAGATTGCCAGATGGCGAAAGGTAAACGTAAGAATCCTACTAACAGAAGCCAGGACCACTCACCATCATCAGAACCCAGAACGCCCACTTCGCCCAATCCAGGACACCCTAACACACCTGAAAAGGTAGACCTGGATTTAAAAGCATATCTCATGATGATGGTAGAGGACATAAAGAAGGAATTCAATAACTCACTTAAAGAAATACAGGAGAACACTGCTAAAGAGTTACAAGTCCTTAAAGAAAAACAGGAAAACACTGCTAAAGAGTTACAAGTCCTTAAAGAAAAACAGGAAAACACAACCAAACAGGTAGAAGTCCTTATAGAAAAACAGGAAAACACATCCAAACAGGTGATGGAAATGAACAAAACCATACTAGACCTAAAAAGGGAAGTAGACACAATAAAGAAAACCCAAAGTGAGGCGACGCTGGAGATAGAAACCCTAGGAAAGAAATCTGGAACCATAGATGCCAGCATCAGCAACAGAATACAAGAGATGGAAGAGAGAATCTCAGGTGCAGAAGACTCCATAGAGAACATCGGCACAACAATCAAAGAAAATGGAAAATGCAAAAAGATCCTAACTCAAAACATCCAGGAAATCCAGGACACAATGAGAAGACCAAACCTACGGATAATAGGAGTGGATGAGAATGAAGATTTTCAACTCAAAGGACCAGCAAACATCTTCAACAAAATTATTGAAGAAAACTTCCCAAATCTAAAGAAAGAGATGCCCATGAACATACAAGAAGCCTACAGAACTCCAAATAGACTGGACCAGAAAAGAAATTCCTCCCGACACATAATAATCAGAACACCAAATGCACTAAATAAAGATAGAATACTAAAAGCAGTAAGGGAAAAAGGTCAAGTAACATATAAAGGCAAGCCTATCAGAATTACACCAGATTTTTCACCAGAGACTATGAAAGCCAGAAGAGCCTGGACAGATGTTATACAGACACTAAGAGAACACAAATGCCAGCCCAGGCTACTATACCCAGCCAAACTCTCAATTACCATAGATGGAGAAACCAAAGTATTCCACGACAAAACTAAATTCACCCATTATCTCTCCACGAATCCAGCCCTTCAAAGGATAATAACAGAAAAAAACCAATACAAGGACGGGAACCACGCCCTAGAAAAAACAAGAAGATAATCCCTCAACAAACCTAAAAGAAGACAACCACAAGAACAGAATGCCAACTTTAACAACAAAAATAACAGGAAGCAACAATTACCTTTCCTTAATATCTCTTAATATCAATGGACTCAATTCCCCAATAAAAAGACATAGACTAACAGACTGGCTACACAAACAGGACCCAACATTCTGCTGCTTACAGGAAACCCATCTCAGGGAAAAAGACAGACACTACCTCAGAGTGAAAGGCTGGAAAACAATTTTCCAAGCAAATGGTCTGAAGAAACAGGCTGGAGTAGCCATTCTAATATCGGATAAAATCGACTTCCAACCCAAAGTTATCAAAAAAGACAAGGAGGGACACTTCATACTCATCAAAGGTAAAATCCTCCAAGAGGAACTCTCAATTCTGAATATCTACGCTCCAAATGCAAGGGCAGCCACATTCATTAAAGACACTTTAGTAAAGCTCAAAGCACACATTGCACCTCACACAATAATAGTGGGAGACCTCAACACACCACTTTCATCAATGGACAGATCGTGGAAACAGAAACTAAACAGGGACACAGTGAAACTAACAGAAGTTATGAAACAAATGGACCTGACAGATATCTACAGAATATTTAATCCTAAAACAAAAGGATATACCTTCTTCTCAGCACCTCACGGGACCTGCTCCAAAATTGACCATATAATTGGTCACAAAATAAGCCTCAACAGATACAAAAATATTGAAATTGTCCCATGTATCCTATCAGACCACCATGGCCTAAGACTGATCTTCAATAACAACATTAAGAATGGAAAGCCAACATTCACGTGGAAACTGAACAACACTCTTCTCAATGATACCTTGGTCAAGGAAGGAATAAAGAAAGAAATTAAAGACTTTTTAGAGTTTAATGAAAATGAAGCCACAACGTACCCAAACCTTTGGGACACAATGAAAGCATTTCTAAGAGGGAAACTCATAGCTCTGAGTACCTCCAAGAAGAAACGGGAGAGAGCACATACTAGCAGCTTGACAACACATCTAAAAGCTCTAGAAAAAAAGGAAGCAAATTCACCCAAGAGGAGTAGACGGCAGGAAATAATCAAACTCAGGGGTGAAATTAACCAAGTGGAAACAAGAAGAACTATTCAAAGAATTAACCAAACGAGGAGTTGGTTCTTTGAGAAAATCAACAAGATAGATAAACCCTTAGCTAGACTCACTAGAGGGCAAAGGGACAAAATCCTAATCAACAAAATCAGAAATGAAAAGGGAGACATAACAACAGATCCTGAAGAAATCCAAAACACCATCAGATCCTTCTACAAAAGCTTATACTCAACAAAACTGGAAAACCTGGACGAAATGGACAAATTTCTGGACAGATACCAGGTACCAAAGTTGAATCAGGATCAAGTTGACCTTCTAAACAGTCCCATATCCCCTAAAGAAATAGAAGCAGTTATTAATAGTCTCCCAACCAAAAAAAGCCCAGGACCAGATGGGTTTAGTGCAGAGTTCTATCAGACCTTCAAAGAAGATCTAATTCCAGTTCTGCACAAACTATTTCACAAGATAGAAGTAGAAGGTACTCTACCCAACTCATTTTATGAAGCCATTATTACTCTGATACCTAAACCACAGAAAGATCCAACAAAGATAGAGAACTTCAGACCAATTTCTCTTATGAATATCGATGCAAAAATCCTTAATAAAATTCTCGCTAACCGAATCCAAGAACACATTAAAGAAATCATCCATCCTGACCAAGTAGGTTTTATTCCAGGGATGCAGGGATGGTTTAATATACGAAAATCCATCAATGTAATCCATTATATAAACAAACTCAAAGACAAAAACCACATGATCATCTCGTTAGATGCAGAGAAAGCATTTGACAAGATCCAACACCCATTCATGATAAAAGTTTTGGAAAGATCAGGAATTCAAGGCCCATACCTAAACATAATAAAAGCAATCTACAGCAAACCAGTAGCCAACATCAAAGTAAATGGAGAGAAGCTGGAAGCAATCCCACTAAAATCAGGGACTAGACAAGGCTGCCCACTTTCTCCCTACCTTTTCAACATAGTACTTGAAGTATTGGCCAGAGCAATTCGACAACAAAAGGAGATCAAGGGGATACAAATTGGAAAAGAGGAAGTCAAAATATCACTTTTTGCAGATGATATGATAGTATATATAAGTGACCCTAAAAATTCCACCAGAGAACTCCTAAACCTGATAAACAGCTTTGGTGAAGTAGCTGGATATAAAATTAACTCAAACAAGTCAATGGCCTTTCTCTACACAAAGAATAAACAGGCTGAGAAAGAAATTAGGGAAACAACACCCTTCTCAATAGTCACAAATAATATAAAATATCTCGGCGTGACTCTAACTAAGGAAGTAAAAGATCTGTATGATAAAAACTTCAAGTCTCTGAAGAAAGAAATTAAAGAAGATCTCAGAAGATGGAAAGATCTCCCATGCTCATGGATTGGCAGGATCAACATTGTAAAAATGGCTATCTTGCCAAAAGCAATCTACAGATTCAATGCAATCCCCATCAAAATTCCAACTCAATTCTTCAACGAATTAGAAGGAGCAATTTGCAAATTCATCTGGAATAACAAAAAACCTAGGATAGCAAAAACTCTTCTCAAGGATAAAAGAACCTCTGGTGGAATCACCATGCCTGACCTAAAGCTTTACTACAGGGCAATTGTGATAAAAACTGCATGGTACTGGTATAGAGACAGACAAGTAGACCAATGGAATAGAATTGAAGACCCAGAAATGAACCCACACACCTATGGTCACTTGATCTTCGACAAGGGAGCTAAAACCATCCAGTGGAAGAAAGACAGCATTTTCAACAATTGGTGCTGGCACAACTGGTTGTTATCATGTAGAAGAATGCGAATCGATCCATACTTATCTCCTTGTACTAAGGTCAAATCTAAGTGGATCAAGGAACTTCACATAAAACCAGAGACACTGAAACTTATAGAGGAGAAAGTGGGGAAAAGCCTTGAAGATATGGGTACAGGGGAAAGATTCCTGAACAGAACAGCAATGGCTTGCTCTGTAAGATCGAGAATTGACAAATGGGACCTAATGAAACTCCAAAGTTTCTGCAAGGCAAAAGACACCGTCAATAGGACAAAAAGACCACCAACAGATTGGGAAAGGATCTTTACCTATCCTAAATCAGATAGGGGACTAATATCCAACATATATAAAGAACTCAAGAAGGTGGACTTCAGAAAATCAAATAACCCCATTAAAAAATGGGGCTCAGAACTGAACAAAGAATTCTCACCTGAGGAATACCGAATGGCAGAGAAGCACCTGAAAAAATGCTCAACATCCTTAATCATCAGGGAAATGCAAATCAAAACAACCCTGAGATTCCACCTCACACCAGTCAGAATGGCTAAGATCAAAAATTCAGGTGACAGCAGATGCTGGCGTGGATGCGGAGAAAGAGGAACACTCCTCCATTGTTGGTGGGATTGCAGGCTTGTACAACCACTCTGGAGATCAGTCTGGCGGTTCCTCAGAAAACTGGATATAGTACTACCGGAGGATCCAGCAATACCTCTCCTGGGCATATATCCAGAAGATGCCCCAACTGGTAAGAAGGACACATGCTCCACTATGTTCATAGCAGCCTTATTTATAATAGCCAGAAGCTGGAAGGAACCCAGATGCCCCTCAACAGAGGAATGGATACAGAAGATGTGGTACATCTACACAATGGAGTACTACTCAGCTATTAAAAAGAATGAATTTATGAAATTCCTGGCCAAATGGATGGACCTGGAGGGCATCATCCTGAGTGAGGTAACACATTCACAAAGGAACTCACACAATATGTACTCACTGATAAGTGGATATTAGCCCAAAACCTAAGATACCCAAGATATAAGATACAATTTCCTAAACACATGAAACTCAAGAAAAATGAAGACTGAAGTGTGAACACTATGCCCCTCCTTAGAAGTGGGAGCAAAACACCCTTGGAAGGAGTTACAGAGACAAAGTTTGGAGCTGAGATAAAAGGATGGACCATGTAGACACTACCATATCCGGGGATCCATCCCATAATCAGCTTCCAAATGCTGACACCATTGCATACACTAGCAAGATTATGCTGAAAGGACCCTGATATAGCTGTCTCTTGTCAGAGTATGCCTGGGCCTAGCAAGCATAGAAGTGGATGCTCACAGTCGGCTATTGGATGGATCACATGGCCCCCAATGAAGGAGCTAGAGAAAGTACCAAAGAAGCTAAAGGGATCTGCAACACTATAGGTGGAACAACATTATGAACTAACCAGTACCCCGGAGCTCTTGACTCTAGCTGCATATGCATCAAAAGATGGCCTAGTCGGCCATCACTGGAAAGAGAGGCCCATTGGACACGCAAACTTTATATGCCCCAGTACAGGGGAACGCCAGGGCCATAAAAGGGGAGTGGGTGGGTAGGGGAGAGGGGGTGGGTGGCTATGGGGGACTTTTGGTATAGCATTGCAAATGTAAATGAGCGAAATACCTAATAAAAAATGGAAAAAAAAAAAAAAAAAAAAAAAAAAGAAGATATCAAGTGATGTTATGGTCCCACGATGAGGGAGAGACTAAGACAAAACGAGGTCAGCTTCCACAAAGTCACATGGCTTTATGTGGACTTGGTAAACACATGATAGGGTTAGGGGTGAGGAGTTACGTGGGAGGGTATATCCATCCTAGCTGGAAATTCATCCTAGATCTAACTTCTAGGCCCAAACTCTGATTACTTCACTGCACAGCATTCCTTGCAGGAAACAAGAATCAACTTATAATGCCTATATAAGTGCTGATTAAATTCTACTTTCTCTAATTGGCAGGGCTGAGACTCAGTTTCACCTTTTCTTGGTTTTCATGCAATCAAACAACCTTTGGAAGAATAGATGCAGTGAATTAACTCAAAGCAACACATAAAATTACATGGTTTTTTTCTTGCTTTTTAAACTGGGGGCAGAGAGCAACCTTCACCATAACTCCACTACAGAATTGCAACTAGGTTTTTCTCCCACCCCCAAAGGTTGAGAAGACAGAAAATCAAAAGAGATTAAAAAATATGTCTAACGCCAGAAAAAAACAAAAGAAAGAAAAGAAAAAAAAAAAAGAGTATTGTTGAGACCAGAAGTTAAAATCAGGTTGGCTTAATTCAAAGTTCAATGACAACTGACTCTTAAAAAAAAATGATGTTCAAAATTTTCCTGACTAAAAATTATGCCCTTAAGACAACCCTGGATGGATCAGAAGTGTTGAAGGTTTCAGATGAGCAGAGGCGTACTCACAAAGGAATGTGGCTGTCCTGTCTCAGGGACAGCAATGAATGCCAAGCTCTCCCTGTCCCTGAAGACAATGCATTCCAAGCTTTCAGACCTATTGAACACCAGAAGGGCTCTGCTATTCAGCTGTCCGGCACCCTTGCTATCTCAAGGTTAACTAATCATTTTCCTTTATAATTCGCTGGAGACTGATAACTATTATTCCCCCTGTCCAACACATACTGACAAGTACTCTGGCTAAATATAGGTTGCTAGGAATTGGAGTGGAGAATTTTTGTAGCTCAAGTTTATCAAGGATATGTAAGCTCATGATTCCAGGTCATCTCATTTACCTTGGTAAGGGACGAGGGAGAGAACAGGAAAGGAGAGATTAAATATGAATGAATGTAACATGACTATTCTGTTTTCCAGATCAAGACCCAAGGAAACAGGAAGCAGGGTGGGACAACATGTCCTGTCATTCTCCTGCTTCCTGATTGGCAGGAAACTCCCAGTGATCAAAGTTGTGTGTGTGTGTGTGTGTGTGTGTGTGTGTGTGTGTGTGTGTGTGTGTGTGTATGAAGGAGATCAAGGAAATGGCTCAACTGTCAAAGTGCCTGTCACAAAGCACAAGGGCTTACATACAGATCCCCAGTGCCCAAGTAAATGTGGGGTATGATGCACATATCTGTAAGTCCTAGTATTGTAGGGCAGAGGCAGAGTGATGCCAGAAACTCATTTGCCAATCATCCTAGCCAATCAATAAGCTCTGGGTGCTCTAAGAAACCCTGTCTGAGAAACAAGGACCGAGTGGTTGAGAAAGATACCTGACACTGACCTTTGTTTTCCATATGTACAAATACCATCCTTCCACACACATATACTCCACTAACACACAGACACATGCATGCACATGTGGGCATGCACACACATACACACTCACACAGTAAATGAGGTGACCTAAGAGATGAGTTTTATATATAAGTAAGAAAAAATAAGAAAAAAGGGTAAGATATGGAGAAAGCATTATAAATACATATAAATGATAAAAATACATAAAAATTCAAGAACAAATACATACAGAAGTAATGATTGTTTTCCAAAGATCCCTTCTGAGTTATCAAAGTTTACCTTGTCTGGGACACTCAACTAAAGACAACATTTTTCAGCCTCCCTATAACTAGATGTGGCCCTGCGTCTCTTTTGGACAAGGGATAGGCCCAATAGTCAGAGATAATAACATGCAGGCTGTACTCCTAAAGGAAATATTATGTTCTCCCTTATCCCTTGTTCCAGGGGCAAATGCACAGACTAGAAAGAGGGGGAACCAGGAACCGCACCATGCTGGAGTAGTAACACAGAAAGAGCCTGGGTCGTTGGTGTCTCCCAAAGACTAAGTCAGTTTACCTGGCCTGTATAGAATTGGATGTAAGGAAAGAACAAGTTTAGCCATGAGACTTTAGGGTCTCTTTGTTATAGTAGACTGTTTGAAGTCCAAAATAGCAGACCGGATTCTACGGAATTGCTAATTTGTATAATATATTGAAAAGATAGGAAGTAGACTTCCATTGCATTGTGTCAAAGTCTTCTAGAACAGCTTCCCCCGAGCGGTGGTTGATGAGCTAAGTCCAAGAAGACATGAAAAGTGTAATGTATTGTTACAGGTTTAGAACCTACAAAAATAGAGGCCAGTTACTGAGACCGTTCACCTTTCCATTACAATTTCTTTCTGGGAGTTTGAAATATTTCACTTCTACTGTGGGCTGCATGCAGAGAGGACTTCCTGATGAAAAGCACGAATTCTTCTATTCCCATAATCCCCCTGCAAAGATGTGTGGCCCCCAGTGTTTCTAGTCAGACCCGTTGGCTCCTTCTCTTGCAAAGGCTCCTTATTACATCAAAATCACACTAGATCATATTAGCTTTCCCCTTCAATTTCCTTTTGTAAAAGCCTGAAGCCTCATCACATCACAATGAACTATTGTAAAAATATACGGTAACAAACGCTTTCTGCCAGCCTCCACAAATGGGAGAGAGGCAAGTCCCATACATTTGCACCACATTTACTCCAGACTATATTACCTGTAGAATCACTTGTGAGTTCTCAGATAAAAGCAAATAGTGGAAATCATGCCAAAACAAATGAATAGTCTTCAATTCTTTCAAATATTAAATAATGAGATTTTCCCTCATGAAAAAAAAAAGAGGAGTAATACATAGCAGTAAGGTCCATTTTCATGAAAAATGAGGTATGGACGCTCTCTCAACACCTGAAGCAGACATATTCTACACATGTCTTTTATTCCTGGGTATATGTGCAGTGGGAAGCGTATGTCTGTTCATCCAAATATGATCAGTGAAAAAGCAGTGCAGCACTCTGTATAGTAGTTCCTGGTTTGATTTGAGTTAGAAATGTCCTCCATTGACTTGTGCATTAGAACACTTTGTCGCCTGCGGGTAGTGCTGTTTGGGGAGGTTTAGCAGGTGTAGCCTTCCTAAAGGGAGTGCATTGTCAAGGGGGAGGCTTTGAGAGCACGTAGTCTTGACCTACTTTTAGTTTACGCTGTCTGCTTTGTGCCTGGGCTTGAGATGCAATCCCTCAGCTTCCTGCTATGGCCACCAGGCCTGATCACCATGGACCAGATATGTTTGAGGCAAACAATACCTGCGAGGGGTAGACTCCTGAAATGCTCAACATATTCTGGTATTTGAGTTGGGTCCTAATGTTTTTACATACGTGTTTATTCCAGGCAAACTTACCAAGCTGAGATCTGACAATCTGTGCATAGTCATTCAATAAAATACATAATTTTTAAAAAAATAAAGAATATAGTAATTCTAAAATACAATCATTGTACACTAAAACCAAAGAAAAGTACGAAAAGATTGCTACTATTTCCTATCCAAAACACAAGCCCAAGTAGGGCAGTGGTGGTCCTTTCCTTTAGTCCCAGCAGAGGCAGGTAGATCTCTGTGAGTTCAAGGCCAGTCCGGTCTACAGAGTGAGTTCCAGGATAGCCAGGGCGAGAAACCCTATCTCAAAATACCAACCCCAAGCCAGCCCAAACAAAACCAAAACAAAACACATAAGCACTAGAAATGTTATGAACATGGCTATAAATGCAGAAAGATTACACTGAAGGTCTAAAGGAAACACCAAAGAGAAAAGTCGAAACTGAAAATACAAGAGCACTTAGGAAAAGATGCTTAAAGGGTTCTAACACTAACAATACAGAACTCCGACACTAACTGCTGTACTTAACAAGTTGCAGTTTTTACTCTTAAACATCACCCATGGAATTTACTTAGAATTCACTTCTCTGTAACCCATCTCAAAAAGAACATCACATCACTTCTCTCTCTAGATTATCTGTGGTGAAACAGAAGCCTTTGGGCTTATAATGCCTATACCCCTGGAGACAAGAATCATGTAGTTCTGTGATGGATTGAAATACCTTGGTCACAGAAGCCCAACTTAGTTTTTCCATGTTGACAGCCACCTACACAAAAGATTTTGCAAGCCAGACAGACAGGTGTACGCTGTTCAAGTTGATTTTTAAGAGTCAAACATAAAATACCAACCAACAGCAGCTCTGTGCATGGAACAGAGTGCTGAATGCCTGGGGGAAGGGCAGCTCCAGCATCTGTCTAATGACTAAAGTTATATCATTCGATTCTCTCTGCCTCCTCCTGCCCCCTGTCCCTGGCTCCTCTGTGTTGGTTGTGATGTCAGGTTATGTGTGTATGATGTGTCTTGTGAGCAGAAAGATGTCAGAGAGATGGGAAGCTTCTCTTCTAAGACAGTGTTCTTAGTGAAGTTCTGCAAACAGAAAATGTAACAGAAAACTTAAACCACAAGGTTAACGACAAGAAGGCAACTAAGTAAGATTCAGATCTTGTTCTTCAGATATTGTTTTTCTGTATTTTTGAAGAAAAGTGGGTATCTTTTAAAGTATGACCAGAAAACTAAAAATATGTAAGAAAAGACGAGGAGGCTTAAAAATTAATGCCTAAATAGGAAACAAATACAATGGCAAACACACATTGTCACTGAGTATAATAAATGGAATATATCTTCAGTGTCCCATCCATCAAACAAAATCAGTAAGAGGAAGAAAGAAGCAATTCATGAAGAAAAAGAAGTATAAATACACATACTTGAAACACGTCCCCATTTATTATAAATCAGTCAACCAAACCACGAGACAGATAAATAGGATTTCCCCTCATTTCTATTGGGAAGGGGTTTTCCAATTAAAAAAAATACATTTTTAAAATTACCAAAAGTTATTGTTGGCAAGTGTTTAGAAATGGATTGTTTCATATGTAAGGGCAACAAAATCTGGAGATAAACCCAGCATTCATTCACAAGGAATAATTAGGTATATCATGATGTCATGCATAAGAATACTCCCCAGCTATTAAAATAATAGGAAAATCTGTGTTCATCTACAGTACCAAGCTCATATGATGTTACTAAGAAACCCTGGTTATGCAGCAGAAGCAAAAAGTATTTCACTACTTGCAAGAAAGAGGAGGAAGGGAGGGAGGAGAGAAGGGGGAGAGGGAGAGAGAAAACCATTTCAATGGCTAAAACATCAACAGTGACTACCTCCACGTGATGATGGAAATGATTCAGCAGAGCTTTGACACTACCAAATGATTGATGCTGCAATAATAGTAACCCTTTGTTTTTATAACTATTAAAAAGGCTATATTCACTTAGAAAAAACAAGAATATAACCAAAAATAGCAAAATAAAATATTTGAGACACACTTGGACCTGATGTCCATGACGTATTCTGCCCTAGTTGACCCATCAGGCTGTCTTTCCCATCTTCCTCTTTTCCCCTGAAGGCAATCTGTTTCCATACTATATTCACTTGACTTTCACTCAACACTCTGAGTGTGTGCTTTTTCTGAGCCCCACTCTTCTCTGTGTTCCCCTGTCTTTCATTCACAATCACTTTCTCCACAAGATTCAGCAGAGATTGTTGGCCAAGCCTCTTGACCTGAACCTGGGTTCCTAACATACTTTCGCTCCCTGTTGTCTTTCACTTTGCAGAGCCATCCTCCTGTCACCCTTCATGGAAACCCCAGAGCTCCCTCTACTTCAAACTCCTTACTGTGACATTCCATCTTGCTGGTTCAAATCTGTACAGCCAGCCCTCCCCCTTCACACACACTCCTTGCTTGCTCAGTTCTGAGCACCCAGTAACTACTTGCTTCTAGGACAACTTAGCATTCTCAACTCCTTTACTATCCCATACCATTGGTCACAGTGACTCCTAATAAATTAATGTCTGATTCACCTGCCACAGACATTCTAATTATTCTTCAAGATTTGCACTACATTGAGTCCCCAATGAAGTCTTTGCTTAATCTTCAATTTAGAAAAATAGTAAACACAAAACATTTTTCTTGGTCAATATCCTATTCTTCTAAAGAGTCCTTTTCTCTTTATTGCAATGCAGTTTTCTGAGTCCATTTCTTTAAACTTGTCTTTGTATCCCTGTGTGTGTGATATGTATATATGATGTTTTATATATGTATATATATGTAGATGTATATAGTGTGTATATATATATGTCTGTGTGTATAAGATATGTATATGTGATTATATATATCTTAGACACTTTGAAAACACACACACACACACACACACACACACACACACACACACACACACATACAGAAAGTTAAGGAACCCTGTTGCCCGCTAGACTATATGCTAGACAAGACTATATCTGGCTGTTCTCAAAGCACACCCTGCTTGTGGGCACTGTCACTTACTTTTCCCATGCGGCTAGAAACAATGTTGAGTGAGGAAGTGACTTGTCAGAAATCACTGGCATTTAGATTCTATTCCTAGGCAGCCCTCTGACTCCAGTCAATCCTCTGATCATGTGGTCCATATGAACATATATGGAACTAGATGGATCTCAACACACAGAACCTGATAGATCCAAAAACCCAGTTCCAAAAATGGTCATTGCCTAAAGATTTCAGTTTGCTGTAAGCTGAAAATTCTGTACTCCAGGGTCTGTTATTCCTCTTAGCCTATGTTCCTCTGGGAACCCCACTATTCCTGAGCCGTGTCTTCAATTACATGTGGTGTGTTTCAAACTCCTCTGTGTGAGCTTGGTTTTTTACAGAATTCAAATTCTTGCTTCCTCCCAAATTCCAGCATCATCAGTGTTATCTATACCAGAGATGCCTAGTCCACTCTACTAACAACCGATGCCTTTCTGTCTCATGAACTGCCTGTTCCTTGCCTTCTTAGTCTGTATTTTAGACTTAGAACTCTGAGAGGCTATTGAACTGGAATGTCTCCCAAACATGCTTCTTACTACCATTGTGGGTACCAGTATCTGTGTGCACTGGAGAATCTGGAACTTTAGGTGACTTCTAGGATTGCTCAAATTGTGAGATGCCTGGTACTTGGTCCTCCTCATACAGATAGCAAATTCACCCATTCCCAACTTGGTTTCCCAGAGCTACCACAAAATCATCAGTGTGGTAACTTCAAGTAGTATGGCTCTGTAGTGCAAAGCCAAGGCATTAGCCTGGGTGGTTCCTTCCATAGGCTCTGAGAGAGCAGCCAATGCTCAGTGCTCTAGTTTCCATTGACTCCTGGGAATTCTTGATAGCCTATGATTTGTAGATGCACCATTCTAGCCTCTGGCATCTTTCTAGGAACTTCAACCTCTGTCTCCATGTTGCACCTCTTATTCTGACTCTTCAGGACATCCCCATTGGTGAGTTTTGGAGTCCATCTCAAGTCAGGGTACTCTCATCTTGAGATACTGGTCTACTTACAATCACCAGGTCATATGTATCTGAGGTTTTGAATGAATGACAATTCGCAAAGGAGCTACTAGTGGATTTGTGACAAGATTGGCATAAGCCTTATTATATAGCAGAGTTATTATAAATTATTTACATCAGCTGATTTTACTCTGACAGTGAGAAAATAATCACTTTGTTTTATAAACGAGGAAGATAAAGACATAAATGGGTCCAGCAGTTTTTCCTAGGTAGCACTACTCAGAAACTCATCCTCTTAACCTGTCTAAGGGTTCATCAGGATCTCAGTGTCCTATTTAATAGCTGGGACCACTTGTATAAAGTCACATTGTTAATCTCAGGGCCCCAAACCAAACCATCTTTGTCAAAGCATAACATATATGAGATAACAGTTTCTACCTGACCATACCAAATATCACTAATAGATCCTAGAATTTGTTTCAGTTTTCTTTTCCTGAGCCTGCAATAAAATACCCTGACAAGAGCAATTTAAGGGAGAAAGGGTTTATTTACTTTGGTTCATAGTTCAAGAGTGCAGAATATCATGGTTGAGAACTTGAAACAAGAGCTTGAGGCACACCTATAATCCAGAACAGAGAGTAAGGATGCCCTGCTCAAAGATTGGTGTCACTCACAGTGGGCAGGATGCTGATGAAGGTAATCAAGATAATTTCCCACATTTATGCTAAGGCCCATTTTCCAGGTGAGTGTAGATTTTGTCAACTGTCAACTACAGAGCTCTTTCCTACAGAACTTTGTGTTCTATATGTTCACCAACCACTGGTTCCAGGTGGTACTCAGAACAAGGCCTCTTTGTCATCTTAGTTCTAGAACTTTCTCCACACCTTCCTTTAGCAGGGTCTTTTTAAGAAGCAGATATGAGGAAAGAAAAGGAGGGAGAACAGAGCAGAGGGGAGGAGCGAAGAGAGGCTAGGAGGATGACTGAAGCCTGAGGTTTCCTCTTCTGTGTCTTCGGTGGCTAGCTGCCATCATCTCAGCTTCTAGGCTGTCCTCCCCTATAATGTGTATCTGATGACAGACATGAGCAAGACTGGATCACATCAACACAACGGACAGCCAGACAGAAGCCCGGGCTCAGAATCCAGACCCCACCAGACTTTGTTTGAAATTCAGAGACTGTCTGGGCTTCAGGCACATTCTTGGAAAAGTTCTGGTGTTAGGAAGAAGCCCAGCTTCAATTGCTGAGGGAAAAAAAATAAATAATGAATTTATTTGTAAAGCAGTGATGGAGGCGGGCAGTGAACTGGGACACGCATGGCAAGAAGGCAGCAGGTGCTGCTTCTGGGAGATGCTTCTGCTCTGCATCCCAAAGTCCAGGCTTCACTTTTGTTTTTAAAGGTTTGTTTGTTTGTTATATGAGTACACGATAGCTGTCTTCAGACACACCAGAGGAGGGCATCAGACTCCATTACAGATGGTTGTGAGCCATAATGTGTTTGCTGGGAATTGAACCCAGGACCTCTGAAAGACCAGTCAGTGCTCTTAACAGCTGAGCCATCTCTCCAGCCCCATCCTTCCAGACTTTATAATCCAACTTTTCTTCCATGAACTTTTCCACAGAGAACGGCACTTCTCTACAACTATTTACAATGATTTAGTCATAGGTTTTATTTAACCATGTATACCAACTACAGGGAAAACACTAGAAAAAAGAATTCCAAGGAGATAACAAGATTTCTATAGGTTATAGTCAAAACCTGAAAACCTGGGGTCAGTAGGGACTTCTTCAGATTGGGTCACACTTTTATTATGTGGCACACATCAGCAGCTAGACCTGGGCAGTTTGACTTAGACAGTATTTTCCTGTCTCTTCTTGTAGGTCTAAAAGTAATACTTTAACCTAATGTAGCACACAGTATATTACAACTATATTATATATTATAACATAATATATTATATATTATATGATTAAATATAAATGCATTACATTTATTCATTTATTTATATAAATAAAATATAAATATTATATATAATTCACAAAACAATTGACTTGATAGATGTGCTTTATATCACAACTGAATGTCACTTGCTAACAATTACCTTTTCTATTTTACTCGTACTGAAGACAGATTCTTATGCACAGTCAATTCTCTCACAGGTGAGACAAGCTCAGCCTAGAAAGATAACCTGAACCACTAAGCATCCCCTACCTGTTAGTAATAGACCAGGGCCAAGGGTGTATTTCCAAGCCCCAGCTCTGCCCGTTACAGCCTCTTTGGAGACAAAGACAATTGAAATAAAAAATGACAGCCTCACAGCTGAGTTACTGGAGGGATAGCTGTACCTGTTCTTTTGACTCTTCTCAGTTTCTCAGGTGGCGCCATTACCTGACTTTAGAAACTCCTCCTGCATCTACTCAGTTCTGTGCCTCCTACCCTCACTTTACTTCATTCAGTAAAAACCCGACAGTAACTCAGACATTGCTTCAAAGCTACTCACTAGAATTTCTTCTGGAGCCTCTGGCCACAAATGACTAGCATAGTCACTAACCTTTGTGAAGGTTTCTCACATCTGAACACTGACAGCTGAGCTCCGTGATATTTTGTAGGTAGGGTTATCCTATGAAATGTCCTTGATCTCTACACCCCTGATGCCAACAGTCCCTTCACACTCCCTTCTACCCCCCTCTCCAGTTACAACAGCCCAAAACAACATCTCCAGCAGTCAAACATTCCCTTAGAGAACACAGTCACCCTAGGCTGAGAATAATTGATAGAGTGAGACACTATTTTTAAAAATGTACTGACTTCTTACTGGGCGCCCATGTCTTAAAAATTCCACCACCAGCAGACATGCCAGCCAGAGAGATGCTCAACATACAGACTATAGCAACTTAATGTCACTGAACTGAACACTTTAAAGTGCTTGAAATGCTAAATTTCATGTCCAATATATTCTATCCCAATTTTAAAGCTGATCCCAAGCTTTAAGCAACCTCAAAGCAACCAGCTACATTGTGGAACTTTCCTACTGTTATCCTTTATTTCTTCTGTTGTTGCTTCACTTTTTTGTTTCTGTGTTTGCTTGCTTGCTTTTTCTAACATTGAACTCCTGAGCTAAGGAATCCAATGGCTACAATCGTCTTTCACTTCAGGAGTCTATAACTGCTAGAGAACGTCGTACAGACATACCAGACTTCTGGAGGCTCCTGATTTAAGAGCCTTCTTGTGAAACACATCAAAACCAGATCCCCTAAGGACCTGGCCTGTAGGCCACAGAAGCCCAGAGACCTTCCAAATGCTGGGATGCTCTTGACGAAAGATGGTCTGGCATTGAGCTGTGAGGCCATTATTTTCATTTAAACCATACATGTCATGTCCTGTTTGTGAGAAACACGTTAAACAACTCAGAAACACATTCACAGTGGGCTCTGAAGTGGGCTGCACATTCCTATGGGCTGGTGTACTGTAAACTGTGGGAGGCTGCTAGGAAGGGTGGGATGGCTCATCCTCAAAGCTCTACTGACAATGGAGCCTTCCTGTTCTTGTCTGATGTGTGCCTTACAATTTTCTTCTGCTCCAAAGTATGGTGAGCTCACAGAATCTACAGGAGCTAGAGTTCCTTAGAGATTCTGCCTCAGTACATTTTATCTTCATTACAATGTGAAGGCTTGGGCTAAGGAAATATCCAGAAGGAAGAAACCTGCCTCATTTCCACCTATATTGCAGGAAGTGGTCTGTCCATGGCTGAAGGGCAACTTAAGGGGTGAGAACCAGCTGAGTGAAGGCAAACTCTGGATAGCGAGCCCTCCCACAACAAAAGCACCTCAGATGGCATTGCTCCCACCCCCTGGACAGTTAGTTATAGCATCACAAAAGCACCTCAGACAGCAATGTCCAATCAAAGAGGGTGACACTCCTCATTGTCACATGAGACAAATGACTGAAACATGGGGAAAACCACTCGGGACGGTGTTATTTGAACTTTACCTGCTACACTTACGAAAAATACAGTATTTATATGCAAACCTCTTAGAATAGTCTGGCTGAATATATTAAAATTAGAACCTAAATCTAGGACTGCTGCCAAGTCAAATAATAAACAGTGTGATAACTATGTCTGCTTGTGTGCCGTGACATTTCTTTAGGGGTAAAGATTTATCTTTTTAACCACACTTATGACATCCTGTGGATGTTTTTGAAAAATTGAACTATTTCCTCCAAAGGCACAAGGGCAGATTAAAGGAACACAGAACCAAACAGGATAAATGTACCACAGAACTCATAAAAATATTTTCAAAGGAATCACATGGTCCACAAGGTCAAGGATGGAGCAAGGAGACATCTCAAGAACCAACATTGTACCTATTAGGATTTGTTAGGGATGTGAAGGCAGTTTGGTAATTTAGCCTCCCTTTTCTGGGCTGACAGTTCCCTTGTCCTCGGGGATTTAGAATTTGCTTTGGCTTCACATAGCCCAGTGTCCTGAGTGTCTTCTGTGGAACCCTGAGCTATGATATCTATCACTCTTTGTTCTACACCATCCTTATTTCCCTCCAACCTGTCTGCCATTGGTAAGACAGATGGACATCATACCCTTGAACCTGGACAGATGAAGGTCAAACTCTTCCTAGCACTCTTAGAAGCAGTCCCATCTCTGCCTTTATTTTAGATGCAGGAGAGTGTCCAGTATATCTCCTTGTATATATTGTTGACAGTAAAGTGAAATGTAGATTTTGACTGGGCCAAGACACTCCAAATTTTTATCTTTGGACATCAGCATGCCAGGGTGTTTAGTGGAGTCTGTTCAAGATATTGTGATTTCAGGTGGTAGCTTTTTTTTTTGTAGGATAAACCCCTATGGATAGCATATATCACTCAAAGAGTGGCTTGAGTCACAGAAAGGCCAATGACACACATAGCTCTGGAAGAACTTTGTGGGATGTCGATAACTAAATCCTATTCCTTTGTCATTGAAAAAATTCATTCAGGAAGTTCTTACTAAGCTCTGGTGCTACAGAGAAAGATATAAGAAAGTCTAGCTCCCCCCGCCCCCCGAAAGCATCCAGTCTCAACAGGGGATAGTGAAAAAATGGAGCACCTAATAGAGACACATGTGTGTGTGTGTGTGTGTGTATATATATACACACACACACACACACATGTATATGTATATGTGTATATACACACACATATACATATATACATATATGCATATTATGAAAATATTATATACATAAAAACTTGCACATGAATGTTCACAGAAATATCATTTAAACTCACCAAAGAATGGAGATGACTCAAATGTTCAATAACTAGTGAATGAACAAGAAAACCTTAGTGTGTCTACACTAGAAGTTATTTGTCAGTGAAAATAAACAGAATATTGATGTGTGCCGTAGATTGCAGTGACCTTGGGTGTAATATGCAAAGGAAAGATGCCAACTACAAAGGCCACCCAGTATATAGCTGCATTTAAGGAGCATGCCAGAAGGACCAATCTAGAGGCACAGTGAGGGAGGTGCTGCAGGGACTGGGAATGGGGCAAGGCAGAGGGACTGCTTAGTCAGGATGAAGCTTGGCATGCAGTAGTGAAGTTTTGGGGAATCCGATAGTGAAGATGGTATTACAGTATTGGGAAAATGCTGAATATCACTGCATGTACATTTTATTTTTTTAACTAGGTATTTTCTTCAATTACATTTCCAATGCTATCCCAAAAGTCCCCCCATACCCTCCCCCCCCACTCGCCCCCCAACTCCCACTTCTTGGCCCTGGCATTCCCCTGTACTGAGGCATATAAAGTTTGCAAGACCAATGGACCTCTCTTTCCAATGATGGCTGACTAGGCCATCTTCTGATACATATGCAGCTAGAGTCAAGAGCTCCAGGGTACTGGTTAGTTCATATTGTTGTTCCACCTATAGGATTGCAGACCCCTTTAGCTCCTTGGGTACTTTCTCTAGCTCCTCCATTGGCCCTGTGATCCATCCAATATCTGACTGTGAGCACCCACTTCTGTGTTTGCTAGGCCACGGCATAGTCTCACAAGAGACAGCTATACCTGGATCCTTTCAGCAAAATCTTGCTAGTGTATGCAATGGTGTCAGCGTTTGGAGGCTGATTATGGGATGGATCCCCAGGTATGGCAGTCTCTAGATGGTTCATCCTTTCGTCTCAGCTCCAAACTGTCTCTGTAACTCCTTCCATGGATGTTTTGTTCCCAATTCTAAGAAGGGGCAAAGTGCCCACATTTTGGTCTTCATTCTTCTTGAGTTTCATGTGTTTTACAGATTGTATCTTGCATCTTGGGTATTCTAAGTTTCTGGGCTAATATCCACTTATCAGTGAGTACATATCATGTGAGTCCTTTTGTGATTGGGTTTCCTCACTCAGGATGATGCCCTCCAGGTCCATCCATTTGCCTAGGAATTTCATAAATTCATTCTTTTTAATAGCTGAGTAGTACTCCATTGTGTAAATGTACCACATTTTCTGTATCCATTTCTCTGTATCCATTTCTCTGTATCCATTTCTCTGTTGAGGGACATCTGGGTTCTTTCCAGCTTCTGGCTATTATAAATTAGGCTGCTATGAACATTGTGGAGCATGTGTCCTTCTTACCAGTTCGAACATCTTCTGGATATATGCCCAGGAGAGGTATTGCTGGATCCTCCGGTAGTACTAGGTCCAATTTTCTGAGGAACCACCAGACTAATTTCCAGAGTGGTTGTACAAGCTTGCAACCCCACCAACAATGGAGGAGTGTTCTGCATGTACATTTTAAAGTTGATTTAAATCATGAATCTTGGTACATCTTTTGTTTTTAAATGCTAATAATCCCTATTCTGTCCTCTTCCTGCTGATTCTTCCCTCTGTACATTGTTCTCCCATCTCCCCTTCCTGGTTTCTTCCTCATATTGACGTTTTTTTCTATTTGTAACAAAAAGCTGTTCCTTGACCCATTTTGGCTGGGTAAGGGAACCCTTTTACCCATTCACCAGCATTCGTTGCACTTGCAATATTAAGTGATCATCCCCATTATTATATCTAAAACTTGTCACCAGTCCCAGTAGAAAACAATAGTGTCCTATTGTGTATCCTTGGCTGGCCTTGAATTTGCTATGTAGACCAGGCTGGCCTAGATGTATACATGATCTGCCCACCTCTGCCTCCTGAGTGCTAGAATCACAAGCTTGCACCACCACACCTGGCCAGCTAGACTCTCCATACTGAAAATAAAACAAACAGAAACTGACAAAATCAGGGAACAGAGGAGCTGGGGTGCAACTCTATCACGTTTTTTTTTTTTTTTTTAGTTAGATGTGAGGTCTATGCTGAGAATAACTGGGCCTGTTGGACAGCACAGAGGAAAAGCCCATGAGTGGAGAAGGCATGTCTGGCCAGCCTGAGCTCCTGGTATAAAGGTGAGAACTACTGCATTTGGAATGGAATGGATTGAGGAGTCAGCAAGTGCAGATTTACCTCAGGCATGGAATATTGACACTTTCCACCACACACTCTATGCAAAGTCAGCCACCAAGCCAGTTTAGCTCCAAACTGTCAGGCCTGGCCTCTCCTTTCCCATGGGGCATAACTTAAAAACACAGTGCAACTGTTGCCCCCCATCTTGGCATCAACCATTAATAATGCACAGGAGGAGCAGCCTCTTTTCCCTGATACTCACCTGCATGCATGCATGCACACATACATGTACACACATACACACATGATTACACAAACACACATACACATATACACAGGAGAACTAAAATACTCCTAACAGGGAACATGCACTACTTAAAGACAAAGAAATCTAAAGATAGCAAAAGTCTTATTAGTGGAATTAAGGAGAATTGGTTCCTATTCAGCACCATGTCCTCAGTTTTATCTTCTTGTGTCGTTTCTGCTCTGAGCTACCGCATGGTTTATAGAGTACATGTCTTTGGTCCATGTAAGAAGGAATTTAGATTTACTGTGCTGGCAGGAGAAATGAATTTATAAACTCTACATACTTAAGTGTGCTTAAAACACTCGTGATAATAAGCTGCAGCTAGGCAAATGTGTGATCTAAATGACTCTGAGCAAAAATATTTGTCTCTGCTGCCGATCACACAAGTGCAAGACTGCTCATGGTGGAACAGAGATGGAGCTGTGGCCCTGCCAAGAAGCCTTCAAGATCAGGCAGAAGGTGCACACCACTCACAAACTGAGAAGGAACTGAAACGCACTCTGTGATACTGCCACATCCAAAATGCAATTCTTGGACGAGTGGCTTTTGCCCCAGCATGTGGCTGAGGGGACACACAGGGAGAGGCCATCCTGAGCACCACATTGCATTAAGGCCAACTTGGATCCTGTTTTCCTGGCATGTAGGACCAGAACTCAGACTAAGATTCTTACAGGGGTCCCTGGTGTCAGCAAGTCTTCAGAGAGTGAAACTCCCTACTCTCTTTGCCCAGTCCCTATGCCTGCCTGGTTCTAGCACTGCCTCTTTGATCTTGTACAGATCAGGCCTGCCAGGGTATCATGAAAACTGTGCTATGTTGTACCCATCCCTGAGACTCAGAGTGTTGTCCCAACTCACTCATCATTTTCAGCCTCTAGCTTTCAAACTTCTTCTCTAAATGGCTAGTCTAATTCCAAGAGGAAAGACTTGGCATCCCTTGTGATGATGACTCCTGGGTATAGTCTGTCCTGCAGAGGCCTTGAGACGTCTAGAGCAGTATCCCATGCTCACCTCTAAGGGCTCCCAACCCATAAAATCAGTCCTTGTAAGATTTCTCTCCTCCTTCCTCCCTCTAGCCCAGACCTTTCTAATACCCTGGGGTAACTCCAGGCTACATTACAACACTTCATTCTTCTAGGGCTTCAAACACTGAAGTCTGGAAGGCTTGCCTGCTCAGGCTCTCTCCACCACTGTCCATGCCACTGTCAGAGGGACAGAATGACCAGAATCTCTAGGCTTCCTTTTTCACCCACCTGGCAGAGCTATACCTAATGAATACCAAATGGGCCTCTCTGATGCCTCTGCTGGGCAAGAGCGGCCATTGCCCCATTACACCTCACTGGTTTTCTTGGTGTTGTGGTAACGTGTCACCTTGCTTGGCTGGGTGGTATCACGAGGTGACCACATCCATGTGCATGCTTCCCTCCCCCCTTCAGGACCCCCCACCCCTACCCATATCCAGCCCCTGTCCTCTGGAGGAGGATAGGCAAGTGAGCACAAACTGTTTGGCGTCCTAAGCCAGAGCTAACTGAAGCCTGCTGCAGGCCCTGTTCATCTGCTTTAACCTCTCCCTGTGCTGAAGAAGACAAAGCACAGACAGAAGAAACGCCACCAGAGCCATAGATGATGGCTCTGTGCTTCTAAAACCCAGTGCTGCGTGGGCCTGGGGTAGAAATGCCCTTCATCCTAACCTAAAAGAAGTAAGTAAGTAAATAAATAAATAAACAAACAATAACAAAAATCATATCTCAAATCACAGAGCAGAATTCTTTCCCCAAACTTCCTCCCATTCCTCTTCATTTCACAGATATTTAAAGCATGTATTATGTTGCTATGGACAATTAGCCTTTTATCCAATTTGACTTGAGAGTTTAACTCTCCCACCCGAAGGTTTTAATTATGCCCTCAGCCCAGTACTTAGGCCCTGGTTCCTGCAGCTGGAAATCTGCCCCAGTGATGTTGTAACCTTGTTAATGTAACAAAAGAGGAGTTTACTTAAAACTGGACTCACTATGGACTTAAGCCAAATTTACTTGAAAGAGGAAAGAGTCTGTCAAAAATCCTACAGTAAACACGGCAAAGCAGCTCTTTCAGAGCCTCCCCTTAATTCCCAGCGACAAGCAATTTACATGTAAGTGAATTCATATGCTCCACCAAGAGGCTGGGCTCCACAGCGCAGGCGCAGTGCACTCACCCCTACACCCACCTCCCATTTTTCTTTTCTTTCCTCCCTTTCAAATACTTTTCCCCCGTTTTAGATATACACAGTAAGCTGTTCTCCTGAGCAAAACAGCATGAACCCACAACGTTTTAATCGCTCAAAGCATAATTAGGACCCTCTAAACATTTACTGAGCAAGTCGCTCTGAATAAAGGCAACCAGAATCTCTGAAAGCTGCTCACAGACCTGAAATGTTGTCCTGTCAAAGACATACTTTGCATTCTGTCTAAGCTGCCTGTCAAGTTCAAAGGCCTCTCCAGCTATCGAGGCATAAGTGGGAGGCGCTGGTGAAATACCCAAGCCCACGTTTGTCATGGTTGCCAAGATCCGGCAGGTTTCTTACCTTCTCTCCTAATTAGATTACCTTTCTAGTCCACAGACTAACAGAAAGCGCACAGTACACTAAACGTGCTGTGACAACAGGGACAGGATTGAGGGAGACCTTTCTGGGAAAGTGTGAAAGAAAATGATCCTCCTAACACCTCTGGGCACATGGGGAAGAGGCAATGCTGTGGGTGATGTCCTGCTGCAAGGGGGCGGGAATCCCTGGCATCTTAGACACAACCCAAAAGACATTAACTCCCCCTACCCCAAGTAGGAAGCCAGGCAGGGGCTCTCTTTAACATTCATTATTTTTAACTGTGCTCCTTGACAAAATCCACCCAGAGCAAACACTGGCCTGCGCTCAACTTTCTTTCATGCTCTCTGAAAGCTTAATTGGTTCTAACGAGATCAAAAGTTGTTTTCCCCCTTTGGCATGTATCTGTATTGTTTCTGAGCTATTTGGAAGTTGCTGGACACCAAAGGCAGATCCATCATTCTTGGGGCAACTCCATTCCTAGGGGTGATTCCAGGCCACATCTCCTGCACCATGCATCTCATGCATGTCAGAGAAGCAAGTTGCTCTGAATAAAGGCCCCCAAAACAGCACAAAGTTCCTTCTTACCACCTGAAGAGCAGCAAACAGACCACAGAGTCCTGCTACCCCTAAGATTGTGCCCCAGCAAACCATTCCCCGTGGAAATGGCAAGGCCAAGCCAGAAGACTCAGGAAAAACATTCTAAGCTTGAGATGATCCAGAACTCAGCACTGTTTGGGTTTTTCAGCACACCTAGCATAATGGGAGCCAGTTCAAGTGCCTTCAATTATCCTAACAATTTCCCCTCCTTCCTTTCACATCTCTTTGTCTTTCTCTCTCTCTCTTTCTCTCTCTCTCTCTTCCTGTCTGTCTGTCTGTCTGTCTGTCTTTTTCTTTCTTTCTTTTTTCCATTTATAGTACTTGGTTCCACATTTTGAAAGGGGTTGCCAAGCAAACCACCCTGGGACTTTGTAGCTCTAGGAGAATCTGAAGGGGACAGAGCATAGATAGCAAAAGGTAAGGGCAAGGACTCCGGCTCTCTTCCCCCTAGCTGTGGCCCTTTGGCAACAATACTTAGCTTCTCTGAACCCTGGTTTCCTGCTCTGTGGCTGTGAAGAGTATAACCTTCTTCACTGGTTTATTACAAGGAGTCAGTGTGAAGGAGAGCAATGGGCTGTACTGGGTCATATGGGTGGAGCTCATCTGTGGGAGGCGGGGCGACAGAGCCAAGGCTACTTACTACAGCTGTAGCATTTTCAGATCTGCTCTTATCTATGTTCTATTGTTTTATTATACACTACTAAGAACTAACTTAGAAGCAGTTTAGTTGACAAACATCATATTTCTCTTTGTCAAACTATTAAGCATGGATGGCTCCAGATTCTGGTTGGCTTTTCACCTTTTGGGGGGGGGGTGGACATGGCCACCTTCCAACCAATGTTAACACCATTTAGAAGCAAATGTCCCTTGTCCTTAGTAGTCATCTGGCACTTACTCCGCTCTGCTGGAATACAGACATGATACCTGAGCTACAGTAGCAAATTTGAAAAATAAAGACAAAACCTGGTCATTATGGAGGATAGAACAAAGATGGCAGCCATAAGATACCCTCCTACATATTCTCTAGCTATCTACTTTTTCCAGTACTAGAAATCAAACCTATTGCTTTCTTCATGCTTGACTATTACAGACCATGTCCACTACATGGCATTTTTTTCCTTTGGCCCAGAAACTGTGGCTAAAGAAAAACAGGGACTCAACAGGACTTAAGAGAGGCTGAGATCACAACCTGCGGTCCAGACTGCCTGCTACTCAAAGTTGCTACTCCTCTCTCACTCCCAGCATGCCACAGGGCCACGTGGCACAGTGTGGCTTTACAACTGCCTGTGATACTCTGGTTTCCCTTGGGTTCCAAATTGCTATGGTTAGACATCTCCATGCTTGCTCTTGGTCATATTCCAATAAAACAAGACCTCACTAGAGAACCTGTGCCTTCCCCAGAGTATGATGAAGGCAACTTGATGTGGGCGTGGTAACATGTCCTCAAAATTCTCCATTTCCCACTTTTCTATTAGATCCACCTTCATGTGGCATCCAAGGATTCTACATAAATTGCCCTCCTAGTAGAGATTAGAGAAGTGAGAAGAGCCCATGGTACCCCAATCCCAATAATTCAAGCTGTCAACACCAGTAGACAGCCATACTTTACTGCACACTGATCCTGAACTGTGAGGCTGGTCTCACTTTTGCAGCTGGTCCTTGGGCACTTAAGACTCCAACTTGGAGATGTATCATTCTTTAACCTAACTATCTCATTGTTTGAGCCTCCTTGTCAGAGCCTTAGTAGTTTAATACAGTGTTGACAGATGAGCAGGGTGACTCAGAAGCAAAGACAAAGGTGACGATTTAAGTGTGGAAAATGGGGAGCAGCGAGAATGTGTCTTATATACGACAAGGGAATATGATTCCATAGTACATTTCCCCAAACGTGGGGGGTTCAGAGCCCAGATCTGATTTCTCCCCCTCTTCAAGGAAACTCAAAGACCACTTGAAGGCTACTGTAAGTTATCTCCCTCCTGAAACTCCCAGAAACATATAACTGAGTATCAGGATGGTCCAGTGATTCAAGGAACAAGAGCTGGGAAGGCAACTGCATAGGAAGCCCAGGCCTCTTTCTCTGTAACAGCACGTTCACATAAGATGCAGCCTAAGTCAGAGCTTCTTGTTGCAATGTCAAAAATATAAGAAGTAAATATTAATACTATTTTAATTAAAAGAATACACCTAAAATACTTGAGCATATAATCAATATAACTGTATTGCTGAGATAATTAATATTCCTTTTGTATGCGTAAACTGTTGGTACTCTGGCATTCATTTTACGCTCACAGTTCGCTCAGTTCAGATGGTCCATGTCTTCAGGGTTCAGTAGTCATATGTGGCTCATCCTAGAGTACTAGGTAGCAGCCTGGCACACCATTTAGCCTCCCTTAGAACACGTATGTGAATGTACATGCATATATACATAAATATATGAAATCCACTGGCACAGAGGGTAGGAAACAATGTATATCCCTTTCATTCCTTCCTATATTACTAAGCTACTGTATCCTTGACTCTGCATTAGATATATCACAGCATAATCCAGGTACAACTGCTAAAACTTACCTATTAAAGTGGTACTTTGGTGTGGTTCAGCTGTAACCTGGGGTTTCAAGAGGGTGGTCACTGTGACACCCAGCCTCATTGCTCTACATCATCACCACTGAGACTATTATCACTACCATACCTCCTGTTAGTAAGGTGTACATTTATTTATTTAGTTTGTGTAGAGCAGAGCACATGGGGAACTCAGAGGAAAGCTTGCGAGAGCTGGTTCTCTTCTTCTTTCATGTGGGATCCAGGGATCAGACTTATATCCTTAAGCTCAGGAACCATGATCTTTACCTGTTGAGCTGCCTTATTAAGTAGTTCTTGTAGCTACTTCCCTAAGACATTTTTACTTCTTTAGCTGTTCTGCTTTTCACTCTTTAGGACCCACTCAAATCCCTCTCCAGATGAATTTCTCATTTCTATGGAACTGCTAAAAACACCCTCTGCTGAAAACACTCTTTGTATCTAGCTTAAAACATAATGATGCAATTATGCAATCTTATCTGACTATTTTCAGCTACTTGCGCCCGCCTTCATACCTACATGGGACTCAAAATAAATATAAGATAATTGCCCTGAAATGAATGTGTTGAATGTCACTGTTTGCTGGCTGCTGGTGCCTTCAAATGCCAGCACCTTCCTTTTGCTTCTGCATTCTTTGGAAGCTGACCTAAAAAATGATTTTTGAGGATTTAATCTCATATTTCTAATCATTACATGTATATTTCATCTTCAAGCAGATTATAAACAAATATTGTAAATCTTAACAGGTGTCTTAGCTCAGGCTTTATTGCTGTAAGAAACACTATGACCAAGGTAAGTATTTAATTGGGGCTGGCTTACAGGTTCAGAGGTCCAGTCCATTATCATCATGATATGAAGCATGGAAACTTGCAAACAGGCAGATATAGTGCTGGAGGAGCCAAGAGTTCTATATCTTGATGTGAAGGCAGCTAAGAGAAGACTTTCTTCTGCACTGGGAAAAGCTTGAGCACTAGGAGCCCCCAAAGCCCACCTACACAAAGTCCTTGTGGACCCAATTTCTCCAACAAGACCACACCTATTCCAACAAGGCCACATCTCCCAACAATACCACTTCCCATTAACCAAGAATATTTAAACCACCACAGCATACTTATCTTTTCAGATTTCACAGCACTGTATAGAAAGCCCTCTGTAAGAGTTTTATGAAAAAAATATATATATTTATATAATATACCTCCTCCATTTAAAGTGTACATTCAATGGGTTTTTGTATATCACAAAATTATAACATCATCACAATTTTTAGAAAACTTCATTTGTGCCCCCAAACCAAGTTCTGTGCCTACTGCCCATCAGTGTGCCACCTCATCCTCTACCAACCTTAGCTAAACACAAATCTATTTTCTGACTTTATATCTGCCATATAAATATCTCTAATACAATATTCGGTCTTTTCTGACTGACTTCATCCACTCAGTATTTAAGTATTGTCCACAATATAGCCTTGGTCAGTACCTTGTTTTTTCTTATCATCATATCACACATCATATGGACATACCATATCTGATCATCCATAAAACATACATTGGTCATTTGCAGCCTTTCCTCTTTTGGCCATTATACACAATGTTCTTTTGAACATTTAGGCACAATTTACATTGCCAGGGTCACATACTCAAGAGTAGAAATAATGCACTATAGGAGAACTCTGTGTTTAGGAATCTGAGAAAATACTAAACTGTCTTCCAACAGGGACACCATTTTATTAAAATGCGGGCAAGCATGTGAGGACTGCAGTCCCTCACATCCATATTGATGCTTGTAACTAGCAGTCCTTTATAGCCATTATATTGGGTATAAAAGAGGGCTTTGATTTACATTTCATAACGTAATGGTTTTGAGCCACCTTTTAACGTGCTCATTGACTATTTGGATTTGTTCTTTAGTAAAATAGTCTACATACATCTTGGGCAAGATTGAAGAGAGAGGCTGCGTTTGTCTGACATAGTAAATGATAAGAGCATAGATAATAAAAAATAGGATCTATTCCAAAGAGAGTAAATGTATGGATGACAGGGTAATTGAAAAGGTAGAGGAACAGAAAAGTGATGCAGTTCAAATGACAAATTCCTCACAGCTCTGGAAAGGTCTGGTCCTCTTAAATCTAAAATTAAGCCAGATAGCACTGGTAAAAAGAGAATGGCTGTTCTATCCGCAGGACAGAGTCATAATTCTCAAGAGCCTTGCGTCTACTAGAACTTCTCTCGAGGTGGGGAATACGCTGGCATGAAAGGTCACTGGTGGGTCAGAAGATTATTTAGCCACACACAATATGTTGGAGGGATACAGTCGGTTGCCCTATTGAGAAGAAACCTACCATTTAATTTTGAACTACTGTGGGCCTGGCAACAGGGACAATCACCAGTAAGGTACATAGGAAGTTTGACAACTTCCAGCAGATGGTAGCTGAAGCTTAAGACCCATGATGAAGACATGGAATGACCCAGGATAAGACCCATAGGCATAGAGAGGCCCAAGCTAAGAACCCATTAACCCCACAAAAGAAAACATTTCAACCATGTTAAGACTTAGTCTTCTCCTGAACACTGTAAATACTTCCATTTAGAGAAAAAGGAAACTAGAATTAAGAACAATATACAAAACATACAATAAAGGAAAACTCAACCAAAAAACTAATTCCAGATGCATAAATCATAGAGCATGATAAAACAAAACAAAACAAAACAAAACAAAACAAAACGACAATGTGAAAAATCAAGACAACAAGTCTTTCCTGTTTTACTAACCCCACAGTAGTGGCTTCACACACTACAGAGTCATATTAACAAAACCAGAATGGCACTGATAAAGAATAGAGCATGTATGGAGATGGTGGAATACAACAGCAGGACCACATATACACTTCCACAACCTCTTTGACCAACAGTGATGGGAAAAGAGATGAATGTGTACATGTAGAAAAATAAAGCCAGGTAACTGCATTCATTCTGTACAAAAATCAATTTAAAATGGACCAAAGACCTTAGTGTAGAACCTGAAATTCACAATATATATGAGTAACTTATAATTTTTAGCAGATAGATATATTTCAAAAATGGTACCTCACTTATGGAATCTTTTTCTATAAAAAGAGATGTAGCATCATTTCTAAGGAAGAGCAAGCATTATAATATGATTTTTACAGACATGTGACTATTCTCATCCTTAGTAACGAAAACATAATGAATAGATATTATTCAAGTTTCTGAGCTGTTAAGCATCATAATATTTCTAACCACCTACCAGATATGATTTTCATAATCATTTGGTCCTATGATGGCAACAGCTCTCTGTATTTTTGCCTTTGAGACCTACTGTGTGTACACTCCTATATTTTAAATATAAATTTTCAAGTGTTCTTTTTCATTTTATGGTCTCTTCCTATTTAGCCTAAGCTGATCAAATTCCCAATCCTCCTCCTCCTGTCTCTCTCTCTCTCCTGAGTGCCAGGATAATATGCATATAGCGATACCTAGCTAGTTTCTTTAGTCTTTAAATAAAGCAACTGCCATCTATAAATTAGACAGTGCCTCAGTGAGGTAGCGTGGGGTCTACACACAAATTCACAGTTGAGTCCTGCCAACAGTGACCTGGTCATGATGGAACCTGTGTCTAAGACTCATGGATGTCTACTGAAGGCCTGTCACCTGATTGATGGCTGAGTTTAAACACTGTGACTGGTCAGTTTTGCTCTGGATGTCACTGAGACTAAAGTGAATGGTGCTAAGAGAGCTTCTAGAGACAAGGGCATAATTTACTCAGATTATAAAATTAAGGAGTCAGAAGTCCATGGCAGCAGAAGGGAGAGTTCTTTCCTCCCCGCAGGCACTGGGAAGCCCCGCTTCTGTGGAAGCCTGCTTCTGAGGACCTCAGCATCAGACCTTGAAACCTTCCTACTCCTTTACTGCTGCTGCTGAGGGAAGGCACCGTCTCTTTCCTAGGCGACTATTGTTACTTCCTCAAATAACCTAAAGAAATATGTTTCAAAGACGATAAGGGGCAGAGGCCCATTTTAGCTCATCATTAGAAGTCACCTCTTGGGCTTATATTCTTCTTTTAATCATTGTATTAGTTCATCAATTAAAGTCATGCAATAGCAAGTGGGTCAAGTTGGCTCTCACATACTTTTGTGTTTATATTTTAAACTACATTACAAAGCTGAATGCCAGGCTCAAGCTTTGAATGGTATTTTCTGAGTTTTTACTATTTCCCTTTTCTTTCTTTAGTTAAATGTTTTCAGACAATATATTATTGTTGCATTTTTTCCCTTCCTTCAAGACTTTGCAGATCCTTCTCTACCCACCCAACTTTATGCTCTCTCTCTCTCTCTCTCTCTCTCTCTCTCTCTGCTTTCAAAGCCAAGCAACCAACTAAGAACAATAACAACTACAGAAAACACAGGCTTGAACCCATGCAGGCCCTCTGCATACTCCCACAGACTCTATGAGTTCATGTGTGCATCAGTCTGTTGCGTCTGGAAGCCATTGTCTCCTTGGAGTTGTCCATGCTCTCTGGCTTTTATAGTCTTTCTGCCTCTTGCTCAGAGTTCCCTGAGCTCTGTGGGAAGGGGGGCTTTCTAGGCTTAATATCTCCCTCAAAAACTCCAGACAAGTTCTCCTTTTTGTCTGTCTGTGTACCTGTCTCTCTCTGTTTCTCTCTGTGTCTCTGTGTTTGTCTGTCTCTGTCTGTCTGTCTCTCTCTCTCAGACACACACACACACACACACACACACACACACACACACACACACACATCAGGGTTTCTTTGTGTTCTGGAACTAGTTTTGTAGACCATGCTGGCCTGGAACTCATGGAGATCAACCTGCCAAGTACTCACATTAAATGTATGTGCCATCACTATCTGGCATCTTTTCTTATTATAAATATATCAATTGTTTCTAATGCAAATGCGAAGAATTCCATACCCAGGTACCAAGAACCAACATGAATGTAAAAAGTCTGCTTGGGATCATGGAGATAAGACCCATAGTGGCAGCTTTAAAAAAGGACTTGGTTAATAGTGAACTTTCCATATCCACTTGTAAAGAAAACTGATTCAGAAAGTAGGGCTCCAGCTCTACTTGGAGGGGGCTATTTGTCTTAAGGCACAAACAAGGTTAAGAGTCAAGAGTCTTGCAGCAAATGATTCCTGTTGCAGTTATGGGGCTGGCATTTTGCTACCTTCAGCAAAAATCCCAAGTGCAGCTTCCCTCCACCAGCACAAGGGCATCAGTTCAACCACTGAGCTGACAGCTTTCATCAGCCACTTGAATTGTATATTTGATTGCGGGTCATACCTGAAATATGCCTACTTCCCTCCTTCACCTCAACCATTTCTTTTATCTTTCCAACTCATGTGTTGCTCCTTCCTGCCATTCCAAAAGGGAGTTTCCCATAACCCCCATGGAAGCTTCGTACAACCCCCAATGGGAGCCTCATATAGCCCCCATGGAAGAATCCTATAACCCCGTGCTTCCTTTCCATCTGGAACAGATACTCCAAACTTTCCTGATCAGAGCACTTGGCACACTGCATAGCAATTAGCAGCTTATATTGCCAACTTCTTCATTACATCATGAGCTTCACAAGGCAAGTGTCATGGCACCATGCCCAGCCAGACACTGTGTCCTTCCATAGAAAATATGCAGTAGCTAGCTACTTGTGGAATACGCAGAAAAATAATGAAAAGACCATCATCCGAAGGGGATGGACCCTCAAAACCTGTCACAAGGAGAGAAGGGGAGCTGAGTACTCCCACATGAAGTAGTTTATTCTGCTGCCTGGAGAGCAGTGGGGGAGAACAGGACAAAAGAGTAGCCTTGGACACTCTTGGACACTTGGGTTGTGAAGGAAATTGCTTCAGTGCCAAATGGAGAAGAGCCAAAGAGCGCAGGTATATAACTAAAAAAGTATAGTACAACTGAAGACTAATTTTCTAAAAGGCAGAGTTTGTTTACAGACTGAAGGATGCATCTCTCTGACTGTTGATAGAGACTTATTAAGACTTAAGAAGTAGCAAATTTGGGCTGATACATATGTGTGTATGTGTGTGTCTATATACATGTATGCGTCTGTCTGTCTGTATCTACTTGATCCTAGAACCCTACAGGGGATACAATGTCATTGTAAACTCGGCCAAGGTCATACAGTAAGAAGAATAAGCACAGGGCCAAGATTGAAATCCAGGCCATCCATCCCTGCTCCCCAAACTCCAGTTACATTATCCTTGTCTATGAAACATTATCACTCCAGGAGCCGGGCAGTGGCTAAGTACTCCTTTCTGGAATGTTTACTGAGAATTAATGAAGGCCACTAGATGAAATAACAAGCTGGATACCATGAAGCCCTGTTTCTATGGTGACACCTCATTCTCACTACTCAGTATGGCCTGGCTCAGTCCAACTGGGAACGGGAAGTTCCTAGATCCTCTGCTTTGTGAAAGACTCCAGCCTTTGCATACTCTACTCTTCCTGGGATATCTTCTCTCTTCACCTTCTTTCTAAAAATAATTTTATCTATTGTTATGTGTATAGGTGTTTTGCCTGAATGTATGTCTTCATATGACATGGGAGTCCAGTATCCTCAAAGGCCAGAAGAGGACATCACAGCCTCTGTTAACTAAGATTAACAGATAATTGTAAGCTTCCATGTGAATGCTGAGAATCAGACCTGGATCTTCTGAAAGAGTAGCCAGAGCTCTTAACCACTGAGGCTTCTCTCCAGTTAGTTTTCTTTTAACTTCTGCTGCAGCCTCCTCTACAGTGCTTCCAAATTCTTGACCCATCTGTAATGCTTTCTGGAGCCATTCGCCTTTACTGCAAACAGACTTGAAAACTATACACCCTGCCCCTCAAGTCTGTATCAGCTAAAAGAAACCACATGGTTACCTATCTATGAATTATGTCGATATCAAAGCCACTCCATGACCTCTCTTCAGTTATTGAAGAGCTGCCAAGGTTGGACATAAAGTAATCAAGACTAGAGTATAATCCTAACAATCAGAGATTATATCTCTTCTGGATCAGCATCTAGTGTAGTAAGAGGTCTGAGGCATTGCTCCAAAATTGATGAATGACTTACTAGATAATGTGATGTCACTGTGATTATTAATAAGAAACAAGTCAAGAAGTTGAGTAGGCATATTTACATGTCACCTGATTTAGAAGCTTAATATCAGTAGGGCATGGGTATGATCTTGATCTCGCTCTCCAAAGTAATGGTTCATCAACACTTGGGTGCAAAGGCTGTTACTATCACCAATTCATATTTACAAAGTTTTGAAATCCTGCTATCATTGGTCAAGAAGCAAAAAGTAAAATGAGAAATAAACCAGGTATCAATAAAAGGCCTTTCCTTCCTCAGGCATGTAGAAAAATACCAGTAGCCACCAGGAATAAGGAAGAGGTGGATATATGTCAATCCCAAGACTACTGTTTAAGTCTAAGTCTAGGGAAGAGCAGGGCCATGGATTAAGGAATGAATCCTGTGATATAAATCTTTCTGGTTTCTTTATATGAGATTACCAAATGCTTCATTTTTGTTGTTCTATAACATTCTTAAAAAGTAGAAGCCCTTTACATTAGGTCCCAGGGCTTCCAACATTATGAAGAAAGTTCATTAGAATTCTCCTCCACATTAAAGTGTTTGTAATTTGTTGTACAAATGTTTACCTTAAAATAATGTTTATACTCAAGTATTTATGGATAAAATGATATAATGTCTGGTATTTACTTCAAAATAATCCAGGCAAGGGGTGGAGCTTGGCAAAGAGGCAATTTCTGAAGTTAGACAGAGGACACATGGGACTTCTTTTTGCTTTTATATATAATTGACATTAGGGGAAAGATTTTGTGGTAATTTCTTCAAACCCAATTGGGCCACCAATAAGGAGAGAGATGCTTCTCACAGGAACACTCCACTCCATTGCACAGAGGTATCTTTTACTTCTGACAGAAGAAAAAATCCCAACTCATCAATACGAGGTTGGTGGCTATACCTTACATAGGGGCTAGGAATATACTGTGAAGGGCAGGGTTTTGTGATGCTTTACAATGTCTGGCTTAGTAGAAACTGTTAAAGCTATCTCTTAGATATAAGCATTTGATAAGTTCGACTTCCCATATAATCAGTTGATTTAACTGTAACAAAAAGGCCTTCCCAGCAAAAGTCAGTACACAAGGGTGAGTTGTAGACTGTAGAGAAATTGTTGCTGCAGAAACACAGTGTGCAAGTAACACCCCAACACAGAGTGGTTGGCAGAAGTCTCCTGTTGTGATCAGGCAAGACCTCACCAGGCTCTGATGGGATACTAGAACAAGTGAGCCCCTTCTGCCATGGAACTCTGCCAAGGTAAGAATTCTCTTCTTAAAATGCTCCCTTCACCTTCTATCAGCTCTGCCCCTTCATCTGCTTTTCCACTTGACACAGCTCAATGCTATGTCTGTATGACATTCTTACAGCCCCACCTGCTCCTCCTTTACTACATGTTGACCCATGCTATAAGCTAGGTTGGTCTTTGATTAGACAATTGTTGACCAGACATTTACACCACACCTCTAGGATGCTCTTTTGTATTCCACCTCAAGAGCTTCTCCCTTTCAGACAATCAACTTAGAGAGGAAGACAGAACAAAGGAGGCTTCCCTGGGACAGTGTAGAGTAGCTGCTGCTTCCACTGTTGATGACAGAGGACGGCTCTCAGATCCTCAGCTAAATATTTTTCTAAGGTAGGAGCCGCAGGAATCATTCATGCCAAAGGGTAATCTGAAAGCTATTCATTTTAAGAAATAGCAGTTTTGTTTTAAAGTTGTGATTTTAGAGTTAAACAATGTTTCTCTTCCCCGATTTATTTAATATGTGAATGTAAGTCTTTTTAAATGACACTTTCTTAAACTATTGGAGCAAATTCCATGTACTTGACCATGACACCGTAACTTTTCCCACTGTGTCCCTCTGGCTTCTGGAGGAAACAGAACTCAGCACACATTTGCAATGAGCAGACATCAGTGAAGGAGAGGTGCACGGTGATAATGAAACAGATAGAGATGCTGAGGCATTGAGAAACTAGCAACAGTGGACAGTCATTGCCACAGTGTGCTAGCCTTGATGTCTAGAAGCATGAATGAATGCTGGGGACAGGACCTGCAGCCAGCGAGGGAAGCCCTAGGCCAGGGGTATGCCTTAGGGCAAAAGAAGAGTGGCCCTTTCTTTCTTGTCTTTCCATGGCCAGTGGAGCTTCCTGGTGTTCCCAGATCCAACAAGCAAGGGAGCCAAGGGATATTCTCCCACAGGGATGGCTTCTAGGAGAACCACAGAGAGAGGAAAAGCAGAGAGCAAGCACCAACTCTATGTGACCTTTAAACACAGCATTAGCTAGGGAAGCCTTGTACAGGAGTCTAAGGGAACAATTTTTTTTTTTCCTAAGAAAACTTCTCAGAGGCAGAGCCAGGAGGAAAAAAACAGCTCCAAACTTAGGGTTCAGTGAAAGGAACACAAAACATCAATTTGAAAAGGGAGCAGAAAGACAATAATTTAACTGTTATCACAACTTTATGCTGGCTTCACTGGGCATCCTCTCCACATTCCTCAAGCATGTGATGCATGTTATGCAATGACGGTTCCTTAAGGTGGGCCTGATCTTTCTGTGGGTTCCAATTCACATCTCAGGAACATTAGCACAACCTGAAGATCATGCCAAATACTGAATTTCAATTCATACAATCTGCGGGTTCCCAAAAACTGTGACAAACAAACTAACAAAACCAAACCAAAAAACCAAGAGACTTTGGCTGGACTTGATTGGAGGCTTGGCTTTCTCTTTCTCTTGGGGGAACTAAGTGGCAAATGCATATCACTACCCAGACAAAATCGCCAGGTTCAGCTGATCCTCTGCTCCTGGCACTGCTCCTACCCAGTCCTTCTCCACACATATTTGGACTGCTGGTTGCCTAGCCCAAAAGTCAAAACCTGAATCTCACAAGATGAGTATGTTTGGACCATATAGAAAATCCTTGGAACCCTAGCATACTGTGGGGGAACTAGAGGAATACTGGTAAAAGAGCAAAAAGGAGGGAGGTTGGGAGAGATGAAGCAAAGGAGGAGGATAAATAGGAGGAGGAGGAGGAGGAGGACGACGACGACGATGAAGAAGATGAAGATGAGGAGGAGGAGGAGGACGAGGACGAGGACAAGGAGGAGGGGGAGGAGGAAGAAGAGGAGGAGGGGAGGGAAAGAGAAGGAGGCAAATGAGGCTGAGTAAAAAATAAAATAAAAAACAAAAACAGGAGACTAATGAGGCAGTCTCATACCCAGGAGAGTCATGACACATCTCTGCATCATTTTGGCAAGCCTCCTGAATGCCTACCAGAGACAAAGAATATCCAAAGCCTCCTCCAAGTTGTTCTCCTCTGTAAACATCTCCACTGGCTTAAAGCCTTTTGTGATGTTTCCTTCCTGTAATGATGGACTTGGATGCTCACGCCTAGGGTTATGGCCTTCCTGGTAGCTGGTCAGGGGCATCTGTGTGGGAAGCAGTTTCTCCTTTTGTACCCTCAGACCCTCCTCTGGCTTACACTCTAGCCTTGCTGTGATTCTCACTTTTAGTCTATTCTAGACAAACTTGGCTAAAATGTTTCCCATGGAAAAGACCAGAAGGGTATTTCAGAAATGTTAAAAATGAAAGAGAGGAACAAGCATAGTGTGGAGATATAGTATTTGTAGGGTTGGCCTAAATCTTGAGAATCATCCAATTTCACACTTTAATGCACAGTTGGGGAAGTGAAAGCTCAAAGACAGACATGGATTGAAGAACAATGGAATTCTGGAGCTGGACAAGATTGTGCAGTCTATCAAACAGGAATGATCAAAGGAGCAGGTCTTTCAGATCCCATCCAGGATTTAGCTGGTATGAGGAACTCAGTCTCTGAAAGCTTGGTTCTGAGTCCTGTACCCATTCCACTTAGGATTAATAGGATAACTGCTCTACAATACCAAGATGGCAAGGGAGAATCAGGAGGTCAAGTTCATCTACACAAGCCTTCACACTACCACATCTTTCTGGGTCTAATCATGATCCTGAATAAGGCAAGTACCCTATGAGGCCACCTTGACTGCTCATGGGTTTCTCAAGCTTATTATTATGAGTGTTTTGAGCTGTAGGACAAATTCCTGGTCCCTACCTACTAGATACCAGTAGAAGGTTCCTTCCATGTGACAACCAAAACTATCTCCAGACCTTGCCATATATTCCAGAGAGGTAAAATCAGCCAGATGGAAATCAGAGATTTCAGAGAATGATATCCCATAAGTGAGGTGATTTGAGTCTGAGGAAGACATTATAGACAGATACATGGATGCAGTGTAGTGGGACTGACTCTGCTATCTGAGTCCATGACACCCATAGTTCTGGTCCCTTGGCTTCTGTGTGGTGTCCCTGTCCTGTTTTTACCTGGGGGTGGGGGGAGGGTATGTCTGACAGTATATCCTGTAAGCTTGAAAGCTAGACTGCTCAGATTTCTGCCGATACAATGCTGTTCTCAGTTGGAAGAAAATGCCACATGTCTCCCCTCTGCTTTGCCTTTTTGGGGAGGCCGGAAGACCCACACAAGTCTTTTTCTTATTTTTAATGAGTGACCTTTCAAAAGCCCTGCAGACTGCTTGAATGGATAGAGATAATGTGAAGCAGAGTGCTTGGAACTGCTTAAGTCCTACAGCTCCCAGGCGGTTGGATTATTTAACTGCTGATTATGATTATTTAATCTGAAAGTCTACACTATTCTAACTCAGAAAATGTTTGCATTTCCATTAAAAACCACCAGGCCAATGGTCCTTTTGATTGACACTTTTCACTATTAAAACTACATATATACTGTGTGTTTTCATCTAAAAGACATGGCGCCCCTTATTTTATTTTAAGATAAGGAGCTAACTTGAAAGGTTGTCTTCAGCTCACTCCTTTCCGGTCCCCTCATTCCCCTGTTACTGTAGCCTGTTGCACTGCTCTCGTGACACTAGCATGAAGAAAGATCTATCTGACAACTGAGACCTATGTGACATGTAGGCAATATCATACAAATATCTCTGGCTGAGTTTAACTTCACTGCCTAAAGCACAGAGCAGTACTTTTACCTGGGCTGATTTGATTTTCCAAAGATGTTTTAAACATATTGCACATTACCTCATCATGGGAATGACAAAAGGCTTTTGATTCTCTATGACACACAATTTAATCCATTTCAGTTCTTTGGCTGTATTGATTTGAGGGTCATCATTTCTGCTTTGTTCATTTATTTCATATCTAAAGAGTGTTGTGGGGTAAAGGTAATATACAAAATACAGGGGAAGTCTAGCCTACTCTGGCTGATAAGAGTGACAATGTTGAACCAAACTGCATTGTTGAGTTCATCATAGAAAAGACAAAAAATAGTCTAATTCCTGACTGATCCATGTTCCAGGTTATTTTTTGATTTATGGATAATACTGAGAGGAATGTTTGAGATCATATTGTATTACCCAACAACACACACACACACACACACACACACACACACACACACACACATGGGGAGGGGGGACAGAAGCAAACAGACAGGCAGACAGACAGGCAGGCACACAGACAGAGACTGAATGGGTTAGGAATAATCTGTCTGAAGTGACCTTGGAAAGATGCTTATACTGTGGTAAGGGGGCTTAACAACTGGCCTATTTTTGTTTTCTGTTCTGTAAAAATTTCTAAGTTTCCCAAAGTTATTTTCCTTTCCTTCCTTAATTTGCTTTCCATGGTGTTAGCTGTTCATACATCTACCCATACAAAGACTACATGTTCCTGCTTGTGGAGGTGACATGTGTGACCATGTGACTTAAAACTCTGGTCAGGGAATCAGTCCTCCCGGCATCAGATTGTGTGGAATATGAGGTCTATGAATAGGACCTTTGTCCAGAGTCTTTTCTATACCTTAAAATAATACTTAGAAGAGTGGCCATCATGCAGAACAGCCCTTACACAACGCAGATGCTCAGTGACTATTTTTTTTGAATGAGCTGTTAACTGACTCAAATGTCGGTGGCAGATATGTGTAACTTAGAGGCCAGGCAGGTTTCTTTCCTTTTCCATCCTTCTGCTGGCTGGAATGTGGGTTGGGTACTTAGAGATGAGGCCAGAGGTCCAGCACTGTAAGGTGGTGGCCAAATGCCATGAGTGGCAAAGCTTCAAGACAGAAGGCGCTACGCATATGTTTGGCCTGCTAGAATGTAGAGTTTTCTGTTCCTTACATTGGAAGCTCACTAGAACATTCCACTCTCATAAGGTTATTTTTTCTTTACAGTTAAATTTCGCTTCCATAGTGTAAATTTGATATGCAGTGAGAGTTTTGTCTTCTGCCATTGATATTAAGCTACCAGTTTCAGAATTAAGAGTGGGAAACAGAAATCATGAATGGCAACTAACGGTACTTAATGTCACTGCCTGTAGCATAAACAGAGTCCATTCAGAACGAGCCATTCTTCACACCACCTCTCCCCTGCTTCCGAGCTACCTTTCATCTCCACGTGTGACTTGGGTAGCAACAACAACATCCTTTCTGAGCATCCCATCTAAGGCAGATGACTTTCAGAACTGGGCAGACATTCTAGGACATTACAACACGTGTGGCCATAATACTAAATATATCTTAAAGTGAAATCTAAGTTTTTCTCAATAATTAATTGCTTGGAGAAGAAATTAAATTGAAGCTTAAAAGAAAAACTCTTAAAGGAATAAAATTAACTTATAATTTGAAGATAAGATTAGTATTTATATGTCATGAATGAATTAATAGAAAAATATTACACACTTATAAGCTTAAAATTACTTTTTCATAAATGAGAGTCCCATTCACTCCTCATAACGCCTCTGGGAAAAAATACAGCCCCTTGCAACTGAGTTTATCAAATTTAAGTAATGGATGCCTTCAAAACTCCTCTCCCAGACTCCATTTATCCTGTGCAAATTGCCAGGCACTTAGAATTCCTCCCTGAAGAAATGTGATTTGTCTTTTCTCGTGATGGCACAGAGTCCAGAATAAATTGATTTTATCATATTCTGCACGTAGCCTCTGCTTTGAAGGGCACTTACCTAATGAGTGGCGCTCTCAGAAAGGATCCCAGATCAAAGGGGCCAGCAAGATGATGCTGTAGCCTGAGCTGCTGCTTTACCACATGGGAATGTACTAAAACAACTCAGTGTATACAAAGCCTTGCAAGCCTATCTGGAGGAGACGTCGAAAATCTAACAGGACCCAGGAAATGAAGGTGGAGCCCCCAAAAATCATCAGATGGGTTAAAATGAGCTTAACTTAAAACTTTTAAGCAGGTGTAGGAAAACGTCAACAAAATTCCAAAAGGCATAATTCAAATTATGGAACGGTTAAGGAGTTATTAAAGCACTTTGGTGATGTAGGATTTTATACTAAGTGAAAAATATCAGCTGCCCGTCTGCCTGTTAAATTACTCCGGCAGGCTAACGTGTCTGAGAAAATGCACAAGCAGATCAGAGCCTCGCAATCCTTATTCCTTTAGCTACAGATATCAAAGTCACCCGCCACCAATTAAATAGCCGAGCTTGCTTACTGGGATGTAAGGTTATTAAGCCTTGTTTAAAGCCAAACTTAGAAAGTTCTTAATATTCTTTTAATAAAATTCCCCCTTTTAAACAAGAGCAAATGTAACAAAGACGAAAGATCATAAAATATCTTAGCAAAAGCTTTTAGGTATTTTTAAATAAGCCATTATGCTTATATGCAGGGATAGGGTATACTGTCTTCTTGAATGGAAATATGTGGTTAGGAAATGTCAGTTCTCTCCAGTATCAGAATGATCTCCAACAGGTAGGATACAAACCAAGAAAAATCAAACTGAAGGTGTGTTGGGGGGAGAACTGGACAGGAAATAAATCCAGGGCTCTTCCTCTCTTCTAACGAGCATATCTTCACTTCCTGTGATATTCTAGAAAGTGAAAGGTACACAACATTGTCCCTTGTCTCTCTGTGTCCCAAATCAACAATAATGTTCTTACGTTTGGAAATTGCTCTGTAAGTGAGCTATTGAGCATCTTTAAAGTCACATAATAAACTACATTTGCCCGTTCTTTCCTTCACCCACTTGACTCAGAGTCTAAATTTGACAAGGTCAGGAGGCTTTTCTGTTTCCACCAGGTTAGCACCTACCTTGCAGTTGAGGCTCAGTAAGAAGCTGTTTTCTGTTTGTTTGTTTGTTTGTTTGTTTGTTTTTTAACCAATTCATCCTTTGATTCCACAAATGCTTATTGTTCCCAATATACTCTCTTAAAAGGAACTCTTGGTGTAAAATTACAGCATGAGAAATCTTTCAGTTAGAAGAACCAGACAGCATTTTCTCCTTCTAATTCTGATCTAAATCTAAGAGAGCAGTCTCTACCCACCAAGGTAGAACAACAGGGGGAAACACAAGTCAGTGTGATATGTCTCAAGATGATATAAGATACACACACATACAAAAAAAAAGTCCACCTAAAAATTAAATAACTGTCCTCCAACTTGTGATCCTCCCGCCTCTGCCTCCTTCAGCAAACCCTACCAACATGCACTACCACAACCGGCAGAATGACTCCTGTCTAAAGGAAATATGGGGACAAAGAGTAGATCAGAGACTGAAGGAAAGGCCACCTAGAAAACGATCTACCTGGGAGTCCATCCCATATACAGTCACCAAACCCAGATACTACTGCTGATGCCAAGAAGTGCCTGCTGACAGGAGCCTGCTATAACTGTCTCTTGAGAGGCTCTGCCAGAGCCTGACAAATACAGAGGTGGATGTTCATTGGACTGATCACAGGGTCCCCAATGGAGGATCTGGAGAAAGGACTGAAGGAACTGAAGGGGTTTGCAACCCCATAGGAACAACAATAATATAGCCAGCTAGACTCCCCAGATCTCCCAAGAACTAAACCACCAACCAAAGAGTACACATTGAGGGATTCATGGCTCCAGCCTCATATGTAGCATAGGGTGGCCTGGTTGGGCATCAGTGGGAGAAGAGGCCCTTGGTCCTGCGAAGGCTCAATGCCCCAATGTACGGGAGGAGGAGAAGTGGGTGGGTGGGAGGGGAAACACCCCCATAGAATCAGGGGAAGGGGAGATGGGATAGGGGGCTTCAGGAGGGGAAATGGGGAAAGGAGATAACATTTGAAATGCAAATACAAAAATTTTCATCCAGAAAGGAAGGAAGGAAGGAAGGAAGGAAGGAAGGAAGAACTGGGGACTGGCAAGGTGACTCTACCATTAAGAAGGATTCCTCTTTTTGAAGAGTTCTGTTCCCAGCTCTCAGGTCAGGTGGTTCCCAATAGCCAGTAACTTTAGCCCCAGGGAACCCCTTCATACATGTATGGTATATACTCCCACACCACCATGTCTCTACAAAACATAAAATAGCCAAGAGTAACTGGCTACCAAAGGTAGGACCACAGACCCTGTGGCAGTGGAACAAGCATGAATCTTCACTGTGGTAGCTGTTATAGAGATGTGGACAAGTGAGAACATTGCAAAACATGCAACAAACCAGGACAACTGGCACTAGATCAGTCTCTATGAGGGTGTCAGGCTGTAGCTATGCCAATCTGGAGGATGTTATCAGTGACTAAGTGGTCGAGATGACAAGAAGCCAATCTATCCTGTTTGTTCCTATTGTTGTTTACAGCTTCATGTTAATCTTTATTATTCCCCCAAAACATAAATAAAAGCAAATGACAGGACTCTTATCAAAGCTTTCTGTATATTAGCAAAACATTGGGGCCAAAATAAATCAGCAAACCTATATGTCAATACATTAAGTAATTTAAAATAGCATGATTCTATTCTTGTGATTCAGAAAGTATTCACAGTCTTAAACCAAAGAATTATGATTTATAAAATATAAAGGACAATTTAATTTTCTGGAAAGTTAAGGAAGGCACATTTGTAGAGATATACAGCAGAATGGCCTCAGTGACTGCATTAAGGCCATGGGTGATATATGATTCCTGGTGCGTCTTTCTGTTCTCTTTTATTTTCCTCTAAAATGAACTATATTACTTAGCAAATACACAAACGACCATCTCTTCTATGGCTGATACTCAGATCAGTATTATATAGAAAGAGAGAGAGAGAGATTTAAAACAAACAAACAAACCCAACAACAACAAAACACAAATGGGAAGATGAGCTCCTTCATTTCCATGGAACACAACCAAGAATGGCTTGTCCCAGGGCCTGGTGAATTGTTCATTGGCAATTATGCGAACAGGAGTCTGCTTATGCAAGCTGGCAGAGTAGATCTAGCTCTCTTCCAATTCTTAGACTACATACCATTTGGTTTAGCGATGAATTTAACAGACACACTTCTCAGTTTTAAAAGCCCAATGTTAGATTTCAAAGTACTTTCACATATGCCATTTTATATTAGTCTTTGTCCAGTACTTTCTTTTTATCCTGACCTTAGCATACTTCCATAAAGCAAGTTGGACAGGCATCACTCCTTCCATGTTAATGAAAAGAAAATGGAGGCAGCCAGAAAGTAATCTCCTTTCATGTCCTGGTGTGAGAAAAGAATGTCTTCATCCTCTCTCAGTGCCCTATCCTTAGTCCCTCAAGGGCTACATGGTGACTCTCTTCCTACCAGGGATTAGAAGATTAGTAGACCAGGTTAAATATGAGTACCAACTGGATAAAAATCCAACTCTTAGCATAGCATGAGCAACAAGCATCAATAACAATAATGTATCTGATTGTTCTTGGCAACTTAAACAGGGCTCAGTCAGTGTCATGTAGCAATGTATCAATTATCAGCTTAAAAACCATGGTAGATAAAACCAGTTGTTCGGCTTGAGCATCTGTAAAGGCTATTGAATCTACTCGGGAACCCCTGTCAGTATGCTCATCCCATACCTGGGTCCCCTTAGTCCCAAATTAGATATCCGTAAGTTGGTCTTCTTCCGGGTGAGCTAAATAATGAATTGGGTTCACATCGGGCTTGACGAAGTAGGACTTTGTTTCTTTTACCAACAGAATTAACAGGAAAATTCTGTCTTTATTTTGCAGTGGCAGCAAATTATTCAGAAATAATGTGGCGATTCACCAAAAGAGGCCTTAGCCTCTGAAATTATGAAAACATACCCATGGAGATGGTTTCTATGTTTTAGAAAAATAAATCCAATTTTAGATAAATGGTACTCCTCACAAAGTACCTTAAACGTATGGCACTACATTCACTGGCCAACAGAGCCTTGGTAGACATGTACCATTTCCTATGTGCCATGTGCTCTGCTCACAATTCCACATTGTTAGAAGAGGAAGCAGGGAGGTTGGAAGGTCAAAGGCAACCCCCTGTCACAGTTACAGGTAGAACAGCATGTGATGAACTCTAAACTCTTATAGTTCAATCCCACTCCTGCTCTCAAACATTATGAAAGTACATGCTCTTTTTATAAACAAGAATCGAAAAAGCTCTTAGAAGGGCACACTGTATCATTGCAGATGCAGGGTTAACGTGGGAGCCTTGAGGGAGGAGAACAACAAAGCTCTCTGAACGTGCATCGGCACACAAGGAGACAGAAGTAGCCAGGGGATCAAATGCATTTGTGTGGTTACAGAGTTAGTGCGGTCACCACCACTACCACACTACTGAGCACACGGATTATGTGGGAGCCTGAAGTGCTTGCCTTCTTGGCTACACAAGGCTTCATCTTCACCATCTCATCTGCTCACTTGCCTGACAGTCAGAAAGCACCTGCCATATGCCCAGCTCTGCTGATGGGAACAAGATTTCAGCAGAGACTCAAGCAGACAGGAGTTCCAGACCTGGTAAAATCCACACAAGGCTCCATGGAGAATGAGGTAGTAGAAAGAGAACCTGAAATAGAAGTCCTTGCTTTAATCCTGGCCAGGTGGCCTTAAGCAAATTATTTGAATCTCTCAGAGTCTCAGTTCCCTGGCTTCTAAATGGCGTATAATAATATCTGTTTTTATTATATCATCTTTTATTAGACAAAATGCTAGTTTATATGAGTTTATATGTGAAAAAAAACCTTACTCATTCTTTGGTCTTGGAGAAACTGAGGTAGTTGAAGAGACATAAAAGTTTTATTCTCATTTATTAAACCCTTCAAAATATTTCATTCCATATTTTCCATGATCTAAGCTTTCTTGGTTTAATGTTAACCATGTGTAAGACTTGCTGGGTCACTATGAGGTCACTCTTCCATACCTAGCCACCAATTTCAAAATCTTGTTACTGGCTTAAGATGCCACAACTATGTATGCTTCCTTATTATGGAAGGGAGCAGAATTTAAATTATATCTTACTTGTTGTTTAATTTAAGTATTTATAGAAATGCTATTTCTTGGCTGGTTCGTTAGGAACAAATCCATTACGATTATTATTCAAATCATTTAAAACATTGTCCTTCCAATTCTCTTCCATGATGATCTTTGACTGGTAAAGGAAAACAGGAGCTGGGTAGGTGTAGGTGGGTGTGTCGCAGGGCCACAGAAAGGACTGCTTTAGAGCACAAAACCCACTTTATTAACTAAAGGAGAGAAGAAAGTAAGATAAACATCTTCTTCTACTTACCTGTCCCCTTGTACCTGAACCAAGGTGTGTATGCTGGGAAAAGAAAGTCTAGCTTTCATTTTATCATTCTACCAACTCTGAGTTCCGTTTCCCTGACACTGTGAGAACCAGTACAAGCCAGGCACTGAAGAGGACTGAAGAGAGCAGTCAGCAAAGTCCTGGTTCCTCAGCAAAGCTCCCACCAGCTGCCAGCAGCACACAGGTTCCCACTGTGCTTAACAAGACCTCAGTCTCTGCTGCCTCAGACCTCGGCAGCAGATCTGTGAGTGCAGTGCCATTCTCTGAACACAGACACACTCACTCCAATGCTGGCTGTACAGTCTCAATGGGAGAGATGTTGGAAAAGGTGCACAAGGGGTAGCCAAAGGAATAATTTTAAAAATCAGTAATACCTTAAAACTCACCCATTTTCTCTGGATTTCTCTTCTTGTTTCCAGCCTCTCCCTTTTCCTACCATCAAAGTGGGGTGACAGAGGACCAGGGGAGCAAAAACGGGTACTCACTTCATCTCCAGGATCTCCTCCAGCTGTTTCCTCCTCTCAATCCGGAGGTTGGCCAGGTGGGCTTCTTTTTCAGCCAGAGATTGCTGGGTAGAGGCGAGGCGTGCTTTGGTGGCATCCAGTTCCTGCCTGGTTTTCTCCAAGGCATTCATCAGCTCCTCAATCTGGAAGGCACATGGAAGGTCACATGTCATCTCTCCTTTACTCAGACCCAAGGAACATCTTGTTCTGAGAGACACAGAGGGACAACGCGACATCTGCACTACATACAAATAGAGCTCATTTGCTCTCTGTCTCTGGTAGAAACACAGCTTTCAAACACAAGAAATCCCCCAACTCCCCAAGGTCTATTAAATTGGATTGACCGATGATCTTTATAGAAACTATTAAACATGTCTATTAGAAGGGGGTGCTTGACCCAGTATCAACCTGTGGTTAATAATTTCAGGTACTCCATCTGGGCTGCAGGAAAATAAGACTCAGACACACTCTGGCTGGCACTGTACACTTTTGTGTATAGGCCTCCAGAGTGCTCTGACAGAAAGCTAATCAAGTGTTTCAGATTCATTCATGCTTTAACCTATCAAAACCTTGTTTGGCCAAAGGTATTTGATGTCCACAGAGCCTCGGGAACCTTTCTCACCTCACTTCCCTGACTTAAAATCAGGAAACAGGGTTTGGCCAAAGGTAAACAGAATTCCGGCCACAAAGGGCTCAAGTTTGGTTTGCCCCTGAAGTTTGAGAGGGTCCTAAACTTGAAATAAATGACATGTAACTTTTATAGAGTGCTAATACACCATAGAAATAAGCCAGACTATCAAATATCTAGGGTTTTCAGCCAGGTCCCCCCAATTTGAACCAAGGATCTCTGAGAGAAGACCTAACCCTCTCCAAACCATTGGGGGCTTTTAAATCCAACACACAACAAAGAAGCTTGGTGTTTATAGTCATGTTCCAGAGACTTTCATGAAGAAAGCTGGTAAAATGGCATTCCCTGTACAGATACAGTCTACATGCACCCTGCTGATTCAAAAATCATGCTCCAGGAAGTTTCTAGATTCCAAAGCTGCTGTGTGGCTTTCTAAGACTCTCCGTCCAGCTGAACTTGGCAGCATGTGTTCATCTATCACTAAAGTCAACAGAAAACCCTTCACAATGTGTCAATGACATGTTAGGCCCCAATTCATAAAGACTTTCTACACAATTTCTGCAGTTTTACATGGACTTCATTCAGAATAAGCATTAAAGTTCATGTCCAAGGTAAATTACATGCTTTTAAGGTTCAGAACACCTTCCATTTCACCCTGATAAAAAGGAGAAACTTAAGGACCTTGTAAATCAAAGCTTAAACTAAAAAGTTTTAAAAGCACAGAATAAAAAAAGGATAATCTACAAAACTCATAGAATCATATATGTTTAACTGGTATTTACAAATGCATAAAATCTAAAGAGCAATTATTGTTTTTAAGTTTCACATGAAGATCAACAAGTATGACTAGGAGCCCTTCTGAAAAGCAACATATCAAAAGAAGTCCATTCCTTCCTAGATTTATAATTATATAGCACTATTTCCAAAAGACATCACAGGCTGGAAAGAGAGCACAGTGCTTGAGAACATGCACTGCTCTAGCAGAGGACCCAGTTCAGTTTCCAGCATCCACCTCAGGCAGCTCAGGACTGCCTGGAACTCTGTACATCCTCTGGCCTCTGTCAGCACGGGTACTTGTGTGCATATACCCCCCTACACACAAACACATACACATATTTAACTAAAACAAAATAAGGCTTTTGCAAAACTGCCACAATGCAGTCATTTCAAAGATGAATTCAGAGAATGTGTGGCTCATGTGGAATAACCCGTGTCCTCTAGAGCCTGTTTTCTGTCATAAATGTTCTTTACTTCAAACATACTACTTATTGCAGGGAAAATGAGTACCACTATAATTCTTACGCATTCTTATTAATTCAAGCTGAACTGTCTGAATGTGTAGACCCACCCAGATATAGCAAACTTAACTAGGTTTACAAGTGGTTAGTTCTTCTGCCACTAACCTGCTTGTGGCAGACGGCAGCTAGCTAGCTTAACAATAACCCAACCAAACTCTTAACCAGTGATAGTTGACAGCATCGATTTGTTGTTTCAGCAATGCTACATGAAGAATCTGGACACCTGAGAGGTGCAATCCAGTGTTTGAATGGTAGATAATATCATTTGTTCCCAACACCCATTGTTCCTGGTGAGACTGTAAGTTCCCAACATGTTTTAAGTAGGGTTTTGAAACAGTACTTCAGGCTCTGACAACCCCCCATCCCAATTTATGAGTTTCTAGACAAAAAGTCCTGCCTGCTGTGGCTCTGGCCTCCGACCCACAGTTTCTGCAGCCACCTTCAAGCAATCACTGTCTCAGAGTATGTTTCTGGGCATTGCCCATGGTTACCCTAGGCTTAGTGTTTTAGAGTTCTGTGAATGGCTCTCTTTACTCTTCAAACTCAAACACTAAAGAGCAATTGGTATTTCCCCTGATATAGTGGTTACTAGGTCAGGTTTCAGTATTCCAGTTCTCCATAGAATCTTAAGGCTACAAATATGAAAACTTAAGTTTTCATTTCCTTTATAAGCAATAACATTATTTTTAGTTAAGATACCCATAAGTTCCATCACCTAGAAGTAAATATAAATATCTTCTTGTTGTAATTTTCTACCTCAATACACACATATATATATAGAGAGAGAAATTTTATTTATATATACATATGAATATATAATCTTATACATGATTAATGTACTTTCCTTTGCTATTAAATAATCATTGAAAATAGTTGTTTTTTGTTTTTTTGTTTTTTGTTTTTTGTTTTTGTTTGTTTGTTTGTTTTTTTTACAAATTAGTAGTGCTATTATTAGCTTCCCTCTCCAGTGTCCTAAATATTATACTTTCTTTAGTGCTATAGTCTGAGGTTTGTGACTCCCATCCCCAATTCATACAATAAAACCCTAAATCTGAAGGACATGGCACTAGGTAATAAGGGCTTTGGGAAAAGATTAGGTGGTGAGGGCAGACCTAATCCTGAATCCTAATTCATGACTAACCTTTGATTAAACAAGACCAAGGAAGCTTGTTTCTTCTGCCACCATGTAAGGGCATGGAAAGAACTCAATGCTATACCACCTGAAAGTCAGCCCTCTCCTGAACTAGACCATTAAGTCCCCAAAACAGTAAGAAATAAGTTTCTGTTGTTTATAAATCACGTGTTCTGAGTAACAGCTCAAGTGCACTAAGACACTTAAGAGGCAATTTTTCAATTTCTTTTGGAAATTCCTCATCGCACTCAACCTCAATCCTTTACCTTGTGATTCTGAGCCTAGATCTGTCCATCTCTGGCCACAGACACTGAGGGGAGGACTAAGGATTCACTGAGGGGAGGACTGAGGATTCACAACTCTCAGTGCTAATCCGAAGTCTCTTCAGTCCTTGCCTCCTTGCATTCACTTGGCTTTCACACATATTTAAACACCTGTGGACACTTCCACATGGATGTTCTAACAGCACCTTAAATTGCACATGTTTAAAACTTCAAAATCACGTGTGCCTCTTTCTTCTCTCTCTGATCCCCCAGTCATCACCAAGTCTAATAGTTCTATTTTGCAAACACATTTTGGATCCCTCAGTCCATCCTAGTATTATTTTTGACCCTACTAGCTCAAGTCCCTCCTGCTCCCTTCTATCACAGAACTAACAATGATGATGATGATGGTGTGTGTGTGTGTGTGTGTGTGTGTGTGTGTGTGTGTACCTGCATGTATATGCATATGTATATGTGTGCATCCCTAGCCTCCATCTGTAAGCCTGCCCTCCATGAGGACCTGGCTTTATCTGATCAGCCTCTCTCCCACAATAGAGCACATTTTTTAGCTAGGTCTGATAGATTTTATGAAACATGAATAGAAAAGGGTAGCAAAGAACAGACTAAAATAAAAGCCAGGAAAAATATATTAGGGAATAAAAAGAAGGAAATGTCTCAGGCTAGGGCTAGAGGGAGATTTTGGTTGCTTTAAAGAAAGAATAAGAGCTTGGGGAGGAAGAGGGGGCATGGGGAAACAGTTGCTAACAGACTCCCAAGAGTTTTCTACAGGTCTAAGCCAAGGTTGGCCTTCCCTTCTAATTTCCATTTCAGCCATTATGACTCTGTGTCTTTGAACTGATCTCCACTAGTCTGGCATTCAAAGAGGTTTCATAAGGAGTATTGTCACAACTAATCTTCCTGTTGCCAGGGAACCATACCTACATCATCAATATCTCTCAAAAACAATGTCTCTGGTCTATGTCCACTATCTAAGAGATTCTGATTATCCACAACTGTTTGTTTCCAACTATGTTCTTTAGATATCAAGGATTCCACCACGGTGTCTGGGGGCTAAGAGGTTAGCAGAATTGGAGGAATGAGAATCAACATGGCTTTCATTCCATAATCCCCAACTCTAAAGGAGTTAAAATCTACTCTTATCTGTCTTATTCATAGTATTTCATATAATATTTAACTTAAATTTAAAAGTTAAGATATCGAAATACTACAAATGGTTAAAACATAAATTATGAAGTTAGATTTATATATAAATAATTCCTACTATAATACTTATAAGTTATGGAACCTTGGGGAAGCAACCAAGTCTCTTCGTTGATAACGGTGGTAACTCCTGAGCAAGTTAGGGCTGTAGAACTGAAGCAATGTATGTGAAGCTCTTAGTGCAAGGATTGGCAAGCTGGAAACATCTGGTGCACTCTTCACACAACAGCCCGCATAGCTGCTTAGATGCAATTCAAGAGTGAGCTGTTATAACTGGATAAGTCTGGACTAAAACATATCTGGGCTTCAGGTTCCTCGCCTGTGAAATAAGGATAATAACAGAGCTTGCATAGCTCAAAGAGCCTTGTCAGAAATTGCTAACTCACTCTTCTCCTCGTTGGCACCAAATACTCCCAGAGAAGCAACTTAAGGGATGAGGCTCACAGTTTGAGATGATACAGTGGCAGATAAGGCTTATGGTTGTACCAAGAGATGTATGAGGCTTGTTCCCACTCATAGGCCTAGAAGCAGAAGCAGGTGGATGCTGGTCCATAGCTCACTTTCTCCTTTTTTATTCTACCCTATCCCTTAGTGTATGAGATGGTATCTACCACACTCTCGAAGGCCTTTCTCTTTAGTGAATCTCTGAACACACTCGTGTACACACCCAGAAGTATGTCTCAGTCTCCTAGATGACTCTAAATCAAATTTAGTTGATAATGAAGATAGCTTCAACTTGATGTCACAGGAGTGATGGCTGTTATTAACATAGTCCCAGGAAATGTCTGACCCATTTTACATTTGCTTATTACTGAATTCAAGAATTTCAGGGTTGCTGTCGCCTATCTTCAACCACTTGGACATTTGAACACACACTTCTGGACAGTCCTTCAATTTTTTTCTATTCACCAAAGATGTCCATCCTTCAGGACTCTGTCCACACATCAATTTTAATTGATCAAAAGCTTGGATCTAGAGGATCACTGTGATTTTACATATTTTTTAAAGCTTTTGTTGTTGTTTGGTTTTTGGTTGGTTGGTTGGTTGATGTTGTTGTTGGGTTTTGTTTTGTTTTTGTTTGTTTGTTTGCTTGCTTTTTGAGACAGGATTTCTTTTCCTGGCTATCCTAGAACTTGCTCTGTAGAAGAGGCTGGTCTTGAACTCAGACATCTGCCTGCCTCTGCTTCCTGAGTGCTGGAATTAAAGGTGTGCACCACCACTGTCCAGACTACATTTTATTTGTTTTTTTTTGGGGGGGTGGCTTTTGTTGTTGTTGTTGTTTGTTTGTTTGCTTGTTTGTTTGTTTGTTTTGAGACAGGGTTTCTCTGTATAGCCCTGGCTGTCCTGGAACTCACTTTGTAGACCAGGCTGGCCTCGAACCCAGAAATCCACCTGCCTCTACCTCCCAAGTGCTGGGATTAAAGGTGTGCACCACCACACCCAGCAGCTTTTAATTAAAATGTAATTACATAATTTTCATCCCTTTTAATTTTTTTCTCATCTATGTAACCCACCCTTCTATCTCAAATTCATGACCTTGATTTCTTTGTTATTACATACATATTATATATGTGTATGTATATATATATATATATATATATATATATATATATATCCCCTAATGCTTTAACTTTCTACATATTAAAATCATTTATGAAATTAGAAAACTCCTAATGCTATGATCACATATGGGGTTGAAGCCATTCGTCTATAACTTATTAAGACTCTAGATGATTCCAAAGTGTGGACAAGCCTGGGAACCCTGGAGACTGCTGACCTCTCTTTAAACTTCCAGATCCTTCCTTACCAAGTGGGCAGATAGATATCTCATGCAAGATTGATATTATACAACTCTAAGATAGTGCAGATAAAGTACCCAGTCCTCTCTGTCTAACACCCTACAGGGCATTTACTATTTAAGTCACCTCTACGCAGCCTTGGGGTGTCCATTCTACACGGTTTTTACAATCTACACTGTTTCTGCATGGCACATGTTTGGTTGCTACATCTAGAGTATAATTCCTTCAAAATCAGCATGCATCTCTGCCCTGGTGTTCATACCTAATAAAATTCCACAATGGGGGAAATGAGACCACAAAGACACAGTTCAGAGACACTCACACTGATCCATTTTGTCAATAATAAATGAAGCATTAAAGCCAACCTTAGTTCTTTCTGCCCTTAAAGACCGTGCACTCTGATTATCTAGAGTGCCTGATCCTTGCCATGGGAACAGGACGTTCAGGTACAGCTCCTGAAAGGACGACGGCCAGGATTCACTGATGCTCTGGCAAGAACCAGGACCCTAGAGTGCCACAGCTGAATAATAAATATGTCCTCAGTTCTGTGGTGGAGTAGAGCCCAGCAGTTCTTAGGCCTGAGCCGTGCTCTATGTATTCCATCCTAGGACCTGGGAGATCCCCATCCCCATCCTTGCTGGACATTAGGATGTTAACATTTACTAACCTAAACTTGCACACATCATGGAGAATGTTCATTCTGCTGACCTCTAGCCACAAGTTCATTCCCAGAAGGTCTGGACTGGCAGGAAGGTTCCGAATCAAAGACACTAATTACAGTTGTGATTTCAAAAATGAAGATGAAAGGCAAGTACTAAAGGATACAAGAGATGAGAGCAGCTGCAGAGTTGAGCCTCCCCAGATCTTCCTGCTAGCCCTGGCGTCAGTGCTGGGGCCATGATTGCACTCCACTTTGTCCTCTGAAGCAGGTTCTCTCACTGATTCAATCTATCTGGCTAGGCTGGCTGGTCAGTGACATTTAAGAATCCTTCTGCCTCAGACTCCCTAGTTCTGGGATAAAAAGTCTCTCTCTCTCTCTCTCTCTCTCTCTCTCTCTCTCTCTCTCTCTCTCTCTCTCTCTCTCTCTCTCTCTCTGCTGGGGCTCCAAATGCAGGTCCTCAGCTTGCGTGAAAAGTACTTTACCAACTGAACTATCTCCCCAGTCCTGGGGGGTGGGAAAAGCCCCAAACCCTAAACAATTAACTCAATTTTAAATTTTATTTTATTGGTCTTTCTGTGTTGCAGAATATAAAGCAGTTACAGCATCAAGACTATTAGGTTTCATTTGCATATTTCCTAACTTCATACACTTTAATAATAATAATAAAGCCATCGGCAGATCTATGTCTAAAGAGTCCTTCTCCACGGCTCTGAAGAAGCAGGGATCTTGAACCTGAACCACAGAGCAATGAGAGGATACATTTTTAAAGACCTATAGGACATTAGGGTGTCAACATGTATCAACCCAAACTTGCACACATATGTGTGCTGTTTAACTGAAGATCTGAAAGCCAGATTTCTGTTATCTGCTGAGATGGATCCTGGGATAGCTTTCTGAGGCATGGGGGCCTCCTGTGCTTAGTAACTGCCAACTTGCCATTATTTCGACAAAACCTTTACCCCTTTATATTATATGCCAGTTAGAAGTTGGTAAGTAGATTGGTTAAGAATCTACTTATCCAGACAAATGGAAAAAAAAAAAAAGGGGGCATTTTTCATACAGTCTTTCCAAAGCAGAGTGGCTTGTCTATGCTATGCCCTGCCATCTACCCGTTTCCTGTCTTTGTTTGTTTCTTAGTGTTTTGGTGTATACCCAGCTTAACCAGTGAAACTGCCACAACCTAAATTAGAACAAACTTGAACTAAGTGCTGACCTGGGAGACTAACCAAACTCTGCCAGCTCTACTGAAGGTTCAGAAGCAAGTTGGGTCATAAGGTGATAAACCAGGTCAGAGAGAGGCTAGGAGCGAGTTCAGTCAGCAAGATGTGCTTGCTATGCAAGCTTGAAAAGCCTAGAGCAACCCTCGGTCTCCAGCACTTACACAAAAGGCCAGATGCAGGGATGCATAGTCCCTGGGACTTCCTGGCCAGTCAGTCTAGTCAAAGTAGAAAGCCACAAACTCCACCAAAAGATGTTACTCAAAATAATAATAATAATAATAATAATAATAATAATAATAATAATAAATAAAAATAAAAGCGCAGACAAGCCCTAGAGAACAAGATCCAAGGTTTATCTCTGATGTTCACACACATAAACATGTGCCCCACCATGAACATGCATACATACCCAAACAAATGTTAAAAAAGGGGAAGAAGATATGAGGGAGGGAGGCTGTCTGGGAGGGAGACAGCGAGGGATAGAGGGAGGAAGTAAGGAAGGGAGAACATAATGATATAGGTTTAACTCCTGCCTCAGAATCAGCAACTTTCAGCCAGTAATGCTGTGAGCCTTCAGATCTGTTAGGAACAAGGACTGCCTACCTATTATTAATCCCTGGTATGCATAGCTGACCTACCCTCCCACCTCCCCACTGCAGCATTAGAGTGACATCTTTTGGAAAATGTTGAAACTGATAGCCAGGCTGCTCGCCACCTGGACTGGACCACTGTCTCTAGATTGTGCATAGAATTCACCTTCTCCTTGTTGAAGGAAGGCATCAAAGAACTCTGCTGAATACACCACCTCCTAGTCTTCCTCTGCTAACAAAATCCACTTTGAGCACCTCAGTTTTAACCACATTTAGCATTTTTTCTTCCCAGACTAATTAACCAAATCACATACTGTGACAAAAGATGGGTAGAAAAGAAATATAACAAATAACAAAACAGATACACCCGACTTCACAGATACCATTTAGTCAGTGGGTACTGGCGGACAAGTATCAATCTCCAAAGTGGCTGCGGGCATGCTCCACTCTAGCTGGCACCAGGCACTGGGCAGGGGGTGGGGGGCGGTCTTCCTGGCCTGCTTGTTGTGTGTGCTCTTTGGGACGTTTTCTGTATTCTGTGTTACTGCTCTGCAGCCGTGTTATTGTCTCTAACACTCTCTATGCACAGGATGGAGAGTGTGGAGGAGCAAAGGTTCCAATCTGGGCAGCTGAGCTCCTAATGAAGAGAGCATCTCAGCGTGTGTGGGCTGTGCACTTGCCCTCTCTATGTACCAGTCTCCCATCTGTTAAATACATCTAATTACTGTATCTGCAGGTCCGGGTGAGATGGCACCTACCTGCTTGCTCCGAGTGTGCATGTGATAGCCTGCAATGGTTATGAAGGGGCATGTCTGTGTAAATGCTGGCATTTAGTTTTCGGCCTATGAAAAGATGGCAAAGGGTATTTAGCATTTTTCAGAAAGATTCCTACACTTCTTCAGTGGAATATGGAAAGGTTTAAGCTTAACTTACAACAAGCCAAGTCAAACATTTGCAAACTGTGCGTTGTTTATATTTTACTCTTACTGAGGCAAAATTCCAAGCATGAAGCTGAAGAAATGGAGAGAGGTAATGGAGCGCCCACCCTGCCCAACAGAGCGCCCACGGCAGTGTGGGTGCTGGCCAGCCTGGTGGAAGTGCACTTGGCATGAGGTCAGTACACCATAGGAACTGGATTTTTCACTTTCATTTTAATTTATTTGAATCTAAAGACCCACATGCCCACTTCATCAGAAAGAGCAGTATTAGGGCAGGCATATTCCATTGCCTTCACCAAAGGTATAGAAGGTCATATCTCTGACTATAGAGGATACCCTTTTTATTTTATTTTTTTACATACAGTAAAATATAAGAATTACCATTTGGGCCAGTTTCTCCAATTTAGTTATTTATCCTAAAGATAGGATAAGGGTTGTTCCAACTGTACATGCATTAACATTTGTGGCTACAAGTATCAGTTACAATGCTGTTTGTAAGTATCATAATAAAATTAAATGTATGAATACATATTACACATAAATATAAAAACACCTATGTATGTGTAACTTCCAAAGCAATGAGATTAGCAAACTATGTACTCATATGTATGATAACACTGCAAAGCGTCTAGACTAACAAAATATCACAGGCACCCAACTGTTAGAATGTCAGTTAGCTATTAGACACTCAGTCAAAAGTTTTAATATAAAGAAAAGACACAAAACTTAGGCAAGTCAGGAAAGTTAATAAATAATAAGTGTACTCCAGTTATAACTATGTGAGGATATTTTAATGTAAATGCATAGAAGAAAAAGACCAGAAGGAAATGTATCAAACTATTCTCATGAGTTGGATGGTATCTAGATGAGGGGTTTTAGGTAATATATCATATTATTCCTTGTACCTATTGCTGTAAATAGGCTCAGTTAATGAAATGAGTAATTTTAAGACATTTCAACCAAGGACGGTCTGCATAAAGGCATTTGCATCCATGGGAGGACATAGGTTGAAGATCGATGGTAGCCTCCCAAGAAGGGGAAGGGAAGAGTCAGAATCGAGGACTGAAGAGCAGGAGAGGGGCCAGCAGCAGCAGTTAGGGTGGTTACTGATTTGGCCAAAATGACCTCAAAGTTGCTCTGCTTCTGAGCCTGAGTGCCTGGTCCCGACAGCCCTTAGATTCATACTGATTACAACATGGTTCACCAGAGAGTGCCTGTGTGTTAGTGGCTCCAGAGCTGCTAGCAGGAGTTAACCACCACCTCTACCGTGCCCTCCAATGCACATGTGCCTTGCTCCTTTCTCCTACTTCCCAGCTAGACTTACTGGGTTCTCAGCAACCAGTCTGGTAACGTGCTTTAGTGTTTTGTTTTCTGTTGATACAGCGCTGCCTGATTTTGATACTGTTTTGTCTCTGATGCTCTCAAAACACATGATCAGGACATTTGTCCCTGTCCTCTGGCCACCTTTATTAGCATGTTCTCCTCACTCCCAGTCAGCAAATGAGAGTGCTGGTTGTAGGCAGCCCTACTTCCTTATGTAATTTCCAAAGGGGAAGAATAAGATGGATCCCCTGTGGACTGGGCTTGGGATCTCTCTCTCTCTCTCTCTCTCTCTCTCTCTCTCTCTCTCTCTCTCTCTCTCCCTCCCTCCCTCCCTCCCTCCCTCTCTCCCTTCCTTTCTTCTTTTTTTATTAGATATTTTCTTTATTTACATTTCAAATGTTATCCCCTTTCCTGGTTTCCCATCTGAAACCCCCCCTATCCCATCTCCCCACCCCCACCCCCGCTCGCTCACCAACCCACCCACTCCTGCTTCCCTGTCCTGGCATTCCCCTACACTGGAGCATCGAGCCCTCTCAGGACCAAGGGCCTCTCCTTCCATTGATGTCTGGTAAGGCCATCCTCTGCCACATATGCAGCTGGAGCTTTGAGTCCCTCCTTGTGTACTCTTTGGTTGGTGGTTTAGTCCCTGGGAGCTCTGGGGGTACTGGTTGGTTCATATTGTTCCTCCTATTGGACTGCAAGCTCCTTCAGCTCCTTCATTCTGAAGGACGATGCTTTTTCTTAAAGTCAGGTGAGCTATGGGACCCACCTGATCATAAGTGCAGCTGTCCTGTTTCATACGGGATACCCACCTCAGGGACAAAACTCTCAAAGATCATCTTAGAATTCTGCCAGTTATGGCTTTTCTAGCAATGCTGATCAAATGGAACCAACTGAACCTGTTACCAAGACACTGTTCACTGTTCTTCACTGTGTCAGTAGCAGCCCTGGTTGTGATACTGAGCTATCATAGTTTTGCAAGGCGTGACTATGGGATGTCCTTGAATAAAGGATGCATGAGATCTGTTCCTAGTGTTTCTTAAGACTATGTGAGACTCTGCGATTACATAAGAACAAAGTGTTTAATCTTCAAAGTTTATCCCATATAGTAGGAATTGCTTCCAAAATAAAACAGCTGGTACCACTGTTTGGCTGGAAGAAAACACAGTCACAGATGGACAATTAAACTATTCTATGCTGGCAAGGACAAGTCTTTCCTGAAAATGCCATAGCTGAGAAGACTTCAGTGTAGAGTTAGCACGTTGTGAATGCCTTCCATTCTTGAGATAGACTACATTTCCAGGAAGAAGTAAAGATCAGTGACTTGACGCCTACTGCATCACTACATGAAGCCCTAAGAATCATGGGAAAAAATGCTCTTGTTGTGTCCCATTTTCATAAAAACAAACAGTCACACACATATGTAGATACATTTTAAATGCAATAGGAGTTATGAGTAATAGAATACTACATATAAATGCCACAAGTAGATACTGATTTCCTTATCATAACCACCCAGCTAAGTGAAAAAAAATTACATAATACTTTTGTATACTCAAATGTAATCTATTCTCCAAATGATTGGTGTGTGGAATGGTTAGTTCCTCAGTGGGAGAAAAGTGAAGTGTAGACATGAACTGCCCCAGAGAAATCTTCCACTTCAGGGTCTCCCTTATTTATGTTTTATAGAAGCTTTATGTTGACCCCATTGCTGTAGAAGGAAATCCACCCAGATGGGTCTCTGGGGCCCAATATCCCCATCAGTGATTTGGCTCCTTCTTCTCATAGCTGTTACTGCTACATGGAAAATCTTCTTAATTAGTTAATTTTGGGGGAAATCACAATGTAGAAAGAAAGTCTGGGATGAAGATGCCCAACCCAACAGTTCTTCCCACATTTAAAAAAAAAAAAAAAAGGATGGGTATACGAAACACCACAACAATGAGACCAAGCCTCTCATATCTAGAAGTGCTTGCCTTTAAGTGGATCACAACAGCAGACCTGTGGGTCTTGACCCATCTTCCATCTTAGTAGCCACAAATACTCTCTTGAATGTCTTCCCAGGACCTCAGAGGGTGATGCTCTTCCTTCTTGCTCTTCACTTTCACTCATGATAATAGAATTTTGATCCTAGGTTCTCAGAACTAGGTCCTCTGGTTCTCCTTGACTTTGTTCATGAACTATTCCACAAGCCCTACTAGGTGTAATGGATTGGACTCTGGAGAGCCCAGCACAGACTGGGAGACCTGGCCATGCTGAGGCCCTTTCTGTAAATTGACCACAATATACATCTTGCTTGTTCAGTGTTTGTGCTTCAGAGTAGAAACTGGTACTTCCTGATGACACATATGTACAGATGCAGTCTTTGTTCATCTAGACAGAAACAAAGTCCCCAGGTCTTCATGGATGACAGTCTGTTCATTAAAAATACAATGGTGTAGAACTGCTCTACTGGACAGCATAGTTTATACTCACACCTCAACTCTAGCTTTACTAAATACTGCATTGTGGTTTGTAAACGGCTATATTTTCCCCAAAGGATTCTCTGGGATTTGTGCATCTGTACTCTGTTTTCAAAATAAGTATATTGTTTTTCTTCCTAGTGGCTCTCCAGATTAAAAATATATTCAGTGTTTTGATTACCAACACAAGATTATAGTCTCATCCCATATAAAGTGATTTAACCTAATCCCACATCAAATATCACTCCAGTATTAAGTAGTCTCTAGACAAGTATAAGAAAGAGTTCAGTGCCTTGCCTCGATGCCAAATATTCACTCAAGACCTGATTGCTTCATCTGGGACCTTTTCTCTCTTTTATGGTTTCTCAAATAAATGGCTTTGTTTAAAAGTATTCCTCATTCTGTTTCCTGTCCCTTCTTCAAGAAAGTTCAGTGTTACACGTAGCTATAGCCAACTATGATAGCCAGAGTTCAATTCGAGAAACAGCACTGGTATTTTTTATGCATAACACTGATGTATGTATTTACACAAATACCACATTTGGTAGGTCACACTCAGGAACCTCAAAGACCCTCTCTCTAAGTAATAGTTCCTTTTGGACTACCAACAATTAGGCTGTGTAACTAACCCTGTGTCCAATTCCTTCAGATAAATCGTGTACGCCCAGCTGAGCCACTCTCCCGCTGGCGTTGGGGCCCGCCTGTCAGGCCCACTTCTCTGGTTAATGTCAGTAGCACTATGTATAAAAGGTGACTCCAGTGTGTACAAATGTTGATCTTTCAAGAAGTCATGCCTAGGCTCACACACACATCCACTCTTTCCTCCACGAGGTCACTAGCAGGAGCAGAGGACGGTCCAGGAAGGACTTGCCAAGAGCCTGGTCTGACTTGTTAGGTTATACAGCACTTGGGACTTCCCGGCCTGAGATTAATCCATAATCCTGTTTTGTGTTTAAAGAACATAGGTTCTAAAGGCCTTGCCTATGTGACAGTTTCAGAGGTGAGAGGGACATGTTCTAATGCAGGGTAACAAATTAAGTGCCGGCATGAGTGTGCCCTGGGAGCAAGGGGCAGTCAGAGGTGGCACAAGATGCTTGCTTGCTCTCATCCAGCCACTTATTAAGGTTCCTGAAACAGATACTAAGATCATATTTTAAGAGCTGCAGTGTCCACAGGCATGACAGTAAAATAAACACACACACAAGTAGAACCTGTCTATAGTTTTACTGGTGGCCCTGCAAGCTAAATGAAATCAAAATGCCGTTGATGGGAAACACAGCCGGAGCTCTAAAGAAATGTAATACTCGATGATGTGACTTCCAAACTGCATTTCATCTGAATAGCAACGAGTAGAAATGCTCTCAGCTCAGCTCTGAACAATCCTAGTTTTATTACATCCAAATCGTTTCTTCCCTTGCCAGATTCATTCGACCCCTCTTCGCTACAAAGCCAATGGCCAGGGATCTCCGTCTCTTCAACTCTAGCAAACCTGATCAAAAAAGCAGGAATCCCCACTGCTGTAGAAACCATCACCAATTTGCCTTCATCTGGATGCTTCTACTAATGTAAAACTCTCCACTCTACAGTGAAGAAAGGGCAGACCCAGGGGATGTTACAGCTGGAGGGAATGGCTGTGTAAACCCCTGAAGATGCTTTGACCACCACAGTGTGGACAGAGCCAGCTGGGCTGGAGGCATCTTTTGCTCCAGATTAGAGAGACCAGTGATGCACACTCCCACTTCAGCCTGTGACTTGGCTAGGGCTAAGATGTCGCTTACAATGGTTGGCCACATCGCTGACCTTTAAAAAGGCAATGGTGAGCAGAGAATGTTTTCCGCTCAAACATAGGCAACCTAGACTCTGTTTCCAAGTACAGAAGCAGAGTAACAAAGCTGTTGTTTGTGATTTGATGTGTTGCAGGTTCACCTTTTCATGTTTTCCAGTGGGAGTGGGAAGGAGATGTGACCTTGCTTCCACAGAGGACCCATCCTTTTCTGCAAAGGGTCTGTGTGGATCCCATGTGTGCACCACCAGCTTCCTGCTTGCTCTTCCCACAATGTTTCTGAGATACGCTCTATCCCTGTGAGAATTCTAAGGGTAAGCTCTCATCTCCTATTTTTATATCGTATTTGAATAAAAAAAGAGTCATACCATCAACTAATGAGACTGAGAAACTTTTACACCCACAATCACTGACTTCCAAAATCAAAACCTAACTTACAGGGTCAGTACGGTATCCACCAACTTGCAAATAAAATACAAACCCCTCCCTGAAGCTGACAGTGGTCATGTTCATGGATCCCCCTGTACTCAAGTCCTTACCCAGTGACTCAAATAACTCCTGGTTCACTTTTGCCATTCCTCAAAGCCCTCAGCCCTGACCCTGGGCCTTACGGAATCTACTTTGTACTATATATTCTTTCCAACCTCCTCCTCCCATGCTCTTAAACGCCTGGCAAAATCTCATACTCCAGTCTTGAAGTAAACATCATGACTTTCAAAAGGCCCCTTCGAGTCTCCTTTGATAAATTGGCTGCCAACCTCATGCATATCTTCTTTGTATTATGCATTTTCTTCTTCTATCAGCTCCCATTTTAATTCCTTGGTAGCATGTGTCATTGTTAATGGCTTAGGGGTGTCTTCATATGCATCTTCCCTTCTTCCCTGCTGAACCCATTGTTCCATGTCTGCTATACCAACTCTGCCCTTCGAAATGCCTGTTCTTAGGCATGGCACCCACTCAGTTAACACATCACCAGAATCAGCAGAAATGTCAAGGTTATGCATATATTCCAATGATTGAAACCATCAGCACCTGGCATTCTCTAAGGATGTACCCTCTCATGCCACCACCTCTACACCCTCTGGCATCTAGTACTGAATCTGAAACTCTGGAGGTGCAGCTCAACAAACTGCATTTGAATTCATTCTGTACCTTATGCTTGTTCAGGTTTGCATTCTGCTAGTTCACATTCATTTCCCAAAGGGTTTTCCATCTGAAGACACTGATGTCAAGACCTGCCCTAAGTGGAGAAGGCAAAGTGGATGCATTTTCACATAACAATTATCCTTCAACACACATGGTCTGTGGGCTTTCAAGTCAGAGGGGGCGTCAGATTCACAGGGACTTCCGTGTTTGCAGGCAGGTGGATGGTTGTTAAGAGAAGTCAATCTTTGCCTCATCCTAAGAAACCATTATTGCCTCTTCCTCAGCAGGTGACGGATGTGGCTGAACATGACAGTGCTGCAGCCCAACACTACTGTATGTGGCAATCCTGCTCAGTCCACAGCAACAGTTCAGATTATAGCAAGGACTCTGGCCTCCCTGTCTTTACCTTGGTGGAAGGATTCCTGAGGATACAAGCATGGCTTTGTAACTGCTGCAACACAGGCTGCACCCAGGATTTGACCCGACACCTACGGGAGTAGCCCCATACAGATGGATGTGGAAGAGTTGGTGGCTGAAGTCATTCTTAGATCCAGCCAACAGGCATTGTCCACTAGGTTTGTCAATGAACTAACAGCTTCTATGTGGGAGAACATACAAGTCTTCTATGCCTAAGGAGACCAATAATGGTAGTAAAATAAGCTCACGTCAGTCCTGGCCACCTGTCCCTGTACATCTCTGTCTAGGGTGCATCACCTTGCTAGCTGAGAGATCACAGAGTTTCATCCATCCAAGGGCTGCTGTAGGAATTAAGGTATAGGAATTCTTCCTTGACTTGGAGGAAGGTGGTCACTAGAGGTCTGTGTCTTTGGTGTCAAATGTATTCTGTAAGTACTTATAAGAAGGAGTTAGGGAATTTCATTCTTGCCTGAGCCATAGCAGTAAATGTGATGGAGACATACAACAGTATAAAACGTGAAGAAACACAGGCTCTGGGACAGGAGTGATGAAGGCTCAAATACTTGCTCTGCCGCTTACCAGCTGTGTGACCTTGAGCAAAGCACTTACACTCTCTGGGCTCCTGCTTTTTGTGCATTGGAGATAGTAATACACTTCACTCAGGGTCATAGTGAGGCTTAGAGATTAAAATATCCATGAAACACTCAGCCTGTGCCCTGCCCTTAGTAAGCACTTGATAAATGATAAGTATTATTTGCTAAAACTAACAAGATACAGTCCAGGGTCCCAGCACTGCACTCATGGCAGAGGCAGTAGCCTAAGTGTGTCAGGGACAATGCAATCAGAGGAGCAAGGCAAGGGAGATGAAGCTTTCTGGAAGGGACAGTATTGCAAGGGTATTGTGAAGCAGAGGCCACAAAGTCAAATGCTGGCAGGAAAACCAGTTACTTGTGAGGCCCCACAGGCAGTGACAGACTCCTTTGCTGTCGCTAATTCCCAAGTAAGAGAAAACAATCTGCATGGCTAGATTCTATTGCTAACAAAAGTTCATCAAATGATGCAAAACTTCCATTTTGACTGTTCTGTAATATCAGTGGAGAGGTACTTCCACTTGTACCGAGAACAAAAATAGATCTAGATTCAGCAAAAAAAAAAGACATCTAGGGGCTACATCTGGACTAGGGGCAACCAGTTCTGATACCTTGTTCCAAAAGAGGAGCAGGGTTTTGTCAAGAGGGAAGGCTGAAACCACTGTGGCATGGATCAGTATGACTGGAAAGCCAAGGGGTGCTCTGGAAGCTAGATATGCAGATATGAGGCAGGGCGCTGTAATACGATCAAGGAGAGAAGGTGGCCAGGAGCAAGGGATGTTGGAGACTAGAATTATGTGATGTGGGGTGGGCGAGGCTGCTGATGTGGAGAAAGAAGTTCGAGTCCTAAAACTGCCTTCCTTCTAAAGCCTTTCAAACTGGTGCCCCTCTTTATATGGTGCCTAGAGCTACACACCTGGGCCATGGGCACAGCAATGAAGACTAAGAGCCAGGCTTCCTCCTTTTCTCTGGACAGTGGTCTGGTTGCTTTGCTCCTCTTGATGCAGAGGGGGCAACAAAGCCTTTGATTCTCAAAACCTGGACTTTTGCTACATGGAGCCAACTTGTCAGAAACACATACCTGAGGAACATGAGAACCTGCAGACAGGATTCTACCTTGGGGTAACTCAGGAGTGTTGACTGTCCAGGTGACTTTCCCTCAAGACTGGAGAAAAAAGCCTCGGACTGGCTTGAAGGGCAAAGGTTCACACAGCCACATTGAGGAATGGTAGCACCTCAGGAGCAGTCACCCGGACAAAAGATCACACAGACTCTGGTCCAGCTCCTAAGCACTCTGGGTAAAAAAGCTTTGGAGTTCTTCATCTTACAAGACTGAGAGAGACTCTCATAATATCTGAGGTTTGATTTTTTTTTCACCAATCATGGAGCACGAGAAGGTAGTTATATGTTAATATTTAATTTGATTGAGAAAAATCAAATATGCTTTTGCTTCTGTGTGTAAGGAATAAATTTGGTCAAGTATAATTATTGGCATGAAAATACACATCAAGAAGGCTTCCTGTGTTAGAGAAATTTTGTCCATCTGATTTGGTGATCTTCCCTCCCTTACATACATACAAACTATGCATCCAGATCATCTTTTATATGGACTATTTTTAGGTTGATCCAATGATTAACCAGTAAAACAAAGGCAAATTCTATTAAAAAATTAGTGAAACTACTCATATATAGAAACATAAATATTTGTTTCCATCTCTGTTTAACATGGGATAAAATATATTCTAGAGTTTTCCCAAGTTAATGTCCCTAAACTAATCACCAATAAAAACAAGAATTGTATGTGTTTGTTCTATACCAGGCATTGATACATCAGTCAAGAGAGTGACTAACAGGGGCTGGTGAGATGGCTCAGCCCTTAGAAGTGCTTGTTATTCTCACAGAAGATCCTGGTTTGGTTCCCAGCAGCCACAGGGTAGCTCATAACCATCTGTAATTACAGTGTCAGGGAATTCAGTGGCTTCCTCCATAGCCACCAGCTGCAGTTCCCTTATATATACATACTCAAAATAACCATACATGTAAAAATAAATAAATCTTTAAAAAAATTTAAAGAATGTGAATAACTGTATATAATCCCATTTATTCCTTATACTTCTTTTTTTAGCCCCATTTTATAGTTGAAAAAAAAAAAAAAAAGGCCAAGCCACTTTCAAACCGACACACAGCTAGCAACTAGGATTTGAACTTAGGCTGTGAGGTTCCAGAGTCTGATGATCTCTAAGAAGCTTTGCTTTATAACATTTGTTGTGAGAGCTCAATGTAGTGAATTTGTCATTTTTTTCAAGCTCCCTAGAAACTCATTCACTAATAACCAAAGCTTCTTGCCACATAGTGTGAAACATGAGGCTCTCGGTCCCTGTGCCCATAGCTCCTTTCCTCCCATCCTCCTGCCCATCCCTCCCTATCCCAAGACATGAGCCATGGGAGCAGATTTCACTTCGCAAATGGACTTACTCTCCAGCTCTTATGTGCACATACCCCGATGATATAAACCCAGTGTTCAAAAGAAACCTGGGACAAGAGATAGAGCTTAGTGCTAGAGTCCCAGCCTAGCATAGGTGAGCCCTGGGTTCAATTACCAACATAACACCCAGAGAAAACTATATTTACAAATTTTCAAAACGTAAGTCACTAATTCAGCTGAGAACAAACCCATACTGCTGAGGTATATGGCACCCAGCACAGAAATCTGGGTGGCTTGAAAGATGCTGTTCACCACTAGTAAGAAATCTGGTTTGCTCTAAAGTCCACAAACAATGTGGCTCACAAAGGTCCTGGGGTCAGAGGCCTGGCTAAATGCAATCTTCTTGTAAGGGAGAGAGCATCGAGCACATGGCTCGCCTGCCCTGCTGATAGCCGACCAAGACTGGAATGTGTAGATAATTATCTCCCAGGCCAGCTACGGCTGTGTTTCTCCTACAGTCTCACCTTTAAGACTGAGCCAAGACATTCCAGCCTGAATGATGGTTTATTTATGAAAGGATTTAACACTTTTAGATCTCATTCTGCTTGTAGGTCCACCAATTTCCATTTCCCAAATATCCAATTTCTTCAATTTCACAGAGCATGAATGAGATTTGAGGTCCTTGTGCAGCAGGAGGGGAACTTTAAGAAACTGAAAATTCTTTTTCTTCAATGAGGTGAAATTCTCTGCTAACATATCCACCAAGTAAAATCACAGTGAGGGCTGAACATAAAAAAAAAAAAAATGCCAGATGTCATAACACCACATTCAGGTGGATACAAATAGTTGTTCAGATACTTCCAGCTGCAAGGTCTCCTTTGTTCAAGTCCAAGTTCAAAGGTCAATGGAACAATATGGCTGTAGCTGTTCTACATGAAAGAGGGGAAACCAATTCTTCCTTGAGCCAGGAGGTAGGGCTCAAGGCAACAGAGTCCAAATGGAGTCCCTGCATGCCTGATGGCCAGAGAGAAGTAATGAGTCTGGAAGGTTAGGCAAAGCTCTTCATGATGTCATTGCCTTAGTTGATACTCTTTCTGAACAACTGGCCAATGGATCAGAGTCAGGATGGTGTGTGATAGAAAGGGATAAGGCCTACTGTTAAAAGAATAAAGAGGGCATCAGGAGCTCTCTCCAGTGTGATTTCTTACATGTCAGTACTGTTTAAGAATAATGATGAGCAGGAGTTGCCTGAGCATCTACGGGAGACATCTTGGTTCCCAGATTCCACCAAGACTAGTCTGCACAGGTGAGAGTGTGGACTACAGAAGCTAACAGCTTCTGGGATAGACAGGAGCCACTGAGCTTCTGAGACAGTCCCTGTTTCGGGCTCCAGACATCCGGACACCTTCCCTGCCAGAGGAGAGGTGTCTGCCTAGCCCAGGAGGGAATTGCCAGAGCATCTGTGGGAGACATCGTGGTTCCCGGATTCCACCGAGAATAGTCTGTGCAGACATCCGGTCACCTTCCCTGCCAGAGGAGAGGTGTCTACCCTGCCCGGAAAGGCTTTGCTGGAGTACCTGAGGGAGCCATCTTGATTCCTGGATCCCACTGAGACTAGTCTGCACAGGTGAGAGGGTGGACTACAGAAGCTAAAAGCTTCAGGGACAGGCACTGTTTCGGACCTTCATCTTCTTCCAGGAGGCAACTGTGAATGCCAGATATCTGTACACCTTCCCTGAAAGAGGAGAGCTTGCCTGAAGAGAGTACTCTGACCACTGAAACTCAGGAGAGAGCTAGTCTCCCAGGTCTGCTGGTAGAGAAAAACAGAATCACAAGAGGAACAAACTCTAACCAGAGACAACTAGAAAAACTGACTCCAGAGATTACCAGATGGCGAAAGGCAGACATAAGAATTTTACTAATAGAAACCAAGACCACTCACCTTCATCAGAATCCAACACTCCCACCTCAGCCAGTTCTGGGCACCCCAACACACCAGAAAAGGTAGACCGGGATTTAAAGGCATATCTCATGATGATGGTAGAAGACATCAAGAAGGACTTTAATAACTCGCTTAAAGAAATACAGGAGAACACTGCTACGAGTCCTTAAAGAAAAACAGGAAAACACAAACAAACAGGTGATGGAAATGAACAAAACCATACTAGACCTAAAAAGGGAAGTAGACACAATAAAGAAAACCCAAAGTGAGGCAACACTGGAGATAGAAACCCTAGGAAAGAAATCTGGAACCAAGATGCAAGCATCAGCAACAGAATACAAGAGATGGAAGAGAGAATCTCAGGTGCAAAAGATTCCATAGAGAACATTGGCACAACAATCAAAGAAAATGCAAAATGCAAAAAGATCCTAACTCAAAACATCCAGAAAAACCAGGACACAATGAGAAGACCAAACCTACAGATAATAGAAGTAGATGAGAATGAAGATTTTCAACTTAAAGGGCCAGCAAATATCTTCAACAAAATTATAGAAGAAAACTTCCTAAACCTAAAGAAAGAGATGCCCATGAACATACAAGAAGCCTACAGAACTCCAAATAGACTGGACCAGAAAAGAAATTCCTCCCGACACATAATAATCAGTACAACAAATGTACTAAATAAAGATAGAATATTAAAAGCAGTAAGGGAAAAAGGTCAAGTAACATATAAAGGCAGGCCTATCAGAATTACACCAGACTTTTCATCAGAGACTATGAAAGCCAGAAGATCCTGGACAGATGTTATACAGACACTAAGAGAACACAAATGCCAGCCCAAGCTACTATACCCAGCCAAACTTGCACTTACCGTAGATGGAGAAACCAAAGTATTCCAGAACAAAACCAAATTCACACATTATCTTTCCACGAATCCAGCCCTTCAAAGGATAATAACAGGAAAAAAAAAACAATACAAGGACAGAAACCACGTCCTAGAAAAAGCAAGAAAGTAATCCTTCAACAAACCTAAAAGAAGGCAGCCACAAGAACAGAATGCCAACTTTAACAACAAAAATAATAGGAAACATCAATGACTTTTCCTTAATATCTCTTAATATCAATGAACTCAATTCCCCAATAAGAAGACATAGACTAACAGACTGGCTACACAAACAGGACCCAACTTTTTGCTGCTTACAGGAAACCCATCTCAGGGAAAAAGACAGACACTACCTCAGAATGAAAGGCTGGAAAACGATTTTACAAGCAAATGGTCCAAAGAAACAAGCTGGAGTAGCCATTCTAATATCTAGTAAAATCGACTTCCAACCCAAAGTCATCAAAAAAGACAAGGAGGGGCACTTCATACTCATCAAAGATAAAATCTTCCAAGAGGAACTCTCAATTCTGAATATCTATGCTCCAAATACAAGGGCAGCCACATTCATTACAGAAACTTTAGTAAAGCTCAAAGCACCCATTGCACCTCACACAATAATAGTGGGAGACTTCAACACACCACTTTCATCAATGGACAGATCATGGAAACAGAAACTAAACAGGGACACAGTGAAACTAACAGAAGTTATGAAACAAATGGATCTGACAGATATCTACAGAATATTTTATCCTAAAACAAAAATATATACCTTCTTCTCAGCACCTCATGGTACCTTCTCCAAAATTGACCATATAATTGATCACAAAACAGGTCTCAACAGATACAAAAATATTGAAATTGTCCCATGCATCCTATCAGATCACCATGGACTAAGGCTGATCTTCAATAACAACATAAATAATGGAAAGCCAACATCCACGTGGAAACTGAACAACACTCTTCTCAATGATACCTTGGTCAAGGAAGGAATAAAGAAAGAAATTAAGGACTTTTTAAGTTTAATGAAAATGAAGCCACAATATACCCAAACTTATGGGACACAATGAAAGCATTTCTAAGAGGAAAACTCATAGCTCTGAGTGCCTCCAAAAAGAAACTAGAGAGAGCACACACTAGCAGCTTGACAACACACCTAAAAGCTCTAGAACAAAAGGAAGCAAATTCACCCAAGAGGAGTAGAAGGCAGGAAATAGTCAAACTCAGCAGCGAAATCAACCAAGTGGAAACAAGAAGAACCATTCAAAGAATCAACCAAATGAGGAGCTGGTTCTTGGAGAAAATCAACTAGATAGATAAATCCTTAGCCAGACTCACTAGAGGCCACAGGGACAGCATCCTAATTAACAAAATCAGGAATGAAAAGGGAGACATAAAAACAGATCCTGAAGAAATCCAAAACACCATCAGATCCTTCTACAAAAGGCTATACTCAACAAAACTGGAGAACCTGGATGAAATGGAGAAGTTTCTAGACAGATACCAGGTACCAAAGTTAAATCAGGATCGGGTTAATGATCTAAACAGTCCTATATCCCCTAAAGAAATAGAAGCAGTCATAAATAGTCTCCCAACCAAAAAAAGCCCAGGACCAGATGGGTTTAGTGCAGAATTCTATCAGACCTTCAAAGATCTAATTCCAGTTATGCAAAAACTATTCCACAAAATAGAAGCAGAAGGTACTCTACCCAACTCATTCTATGAGGACACAATTACTCTGATACCTAAACCACAGAAAGACCCAACAAAGGTAGAGAACTTCAGTCCAATTTCCCTTATGAATATGGATGCAAAAATACTCAATAAAATTCTCACTAACCGAATCCAAGAACATATCAAAACAATTATCCATCCTGACCAAGTAGGTTTCATTCCAGTGATGCAGAGATGGTTCAATATAAGGAAATCCATCAAAGTAATCCACTATATAAACAAACTCAAATACAAAAACCACATGATCATCTTGTTAGATGCAGAAAAAGCATTTGATAAAATCCAACACCCATTCATGATAAAAGTCTTGAAAAGATCAGGAATTCAAGGCCCATAGCTAAACATGATAAAAGCAATCTACAGCAAACCAGTAGCCAACATCAAAGTAAATGGTGAGAAGCTGGAGGCAATCCCACTAAAATCAGGGACTAGACAAGGCTGCCCACTTTCTCCCTACCTATTCAACATTGTACTTGAAGTCCTAGCCAGAGCAATTTGACAACAAAAGGAGATAAAGGGGATACAAATTGGAAAGGAAGAAGTCAAAATATCACTTTTTGCAGATGATATGATAATATATATAAGTGACCCTAAAAATTCCACCAGAGAACTCCTAAACCTGATAAACAGCTTCAATGAAGTAGCTGGATATATAATTAACTCAAACAAGTCAATGGCCTTTCTGTACAGAAAGGATAAACAGGCTGAGAAAGAAATTAGGGAAACAACACCCTTCTCAATAGTCACAAATAATATAAAATACCTTGGCATGACTCTAACTAAGGAAGTGAAAGATCTGTATGATAAGAACTTCAAGTCTCTGAAGAAAGAAATTAAAGAAGATCTCAGAAGATGGAAAGATCTCTCGTGCTCATGGATTGGCAGGATCAATATAGTAAAAATGGCTATCTTGCCAAAAGCAATCTATAGATTCAATGCAATCCCCACCAAAATTCCAACTCAATTCTTCAACGAATTAGAAAGGGCAATCTTCAAATTCATCTGGAATAACAAAAAAATAGGATAGCAAAAACTCTTCTCAAGGATAAAAAAAAAAAAAAAACAAAACCCTCTGGTGGAATCACCATGCCTGACCTAAAGCTGTACTACAGAGCAATTATGATAAAAACTGCATGGTACGGGTATAGAGACAGACAAGTAGACCAATGGAATGGAATTGAAGACCCAGAAATGAACCCACACACCTATGGTCATGTGATCTTTGACAAGGGAGCTAAAACCATTCAGTGGAAAAAAGACAGCATTTTCAACAAATGGTACTGGCACAAGTGGTGGTTATCATATAGAAGAATGAGAATTGATCCATTCCTATCTCCTTGTACTAAGGTCCAATCTAAGTGGATTAAGGAGCTTCACATAAAACCAGAGACACTGAAACTTATAGAGGAGAAAGTAGGGAAAAGCCTTGAAGATATGGGCACAGGGGGAAAATCCTGAATAGAACAGCAATGACTTGTGCTGTAAGATCGATAATCGACAAATGGGACCTCATAAAGTTGCAAAGCTTCTGTAAGGCAAAAGACACCGTCAATAAGACAAAAAGGCCACCAATAGATTGGGAAAGGATCTTTACCTACCCTAAATCAGATAGGGGACTAATATTCAATATATATAAAGAACTCAAGAAGGTGGACTCCAGAAAATCAAATAACCCCATTAAAAAATGGGGCTCAGAGCTAGACAAAAATTCTCACTTGAGGAATACCAAATGGCTGAGAAGAACCTGAAAAAATGTTCAGCATCCTTAATCATCAGAGAAATGCAAATCAAAACAACCCTGAGATTCCACCTCACACCAGTCAGAATGGCTAAGATCAAAAATTCAGGTGACAGCAGATGCTGGCGTGGATGTGGAGAAAGAGTGCAATCCTCCATTGTTGGTGGGATTGCAAGCTTGTACAACCACTCTGGAAATCAGTCTGGCGGTTCCTCAGAAAATTGGACATATTATTACTGGAGGATCCCACTATACCTCTCCTGGGCATATATCCAGAGATGTTCCAACCAGTAAGAAGGACACATGCTCCACCATGTTCATAGTAGCCTTATTTATAATAGCCAGAAGCTGGAAAGAACCCAGATGCCCCTCAACAGAGGAATGGATACAGAAAATGTGGTACATTTACACAATGGAGTACTACTAAGCTATTAAAAAGAATGAATTTATGAAATTCCTAGGCAAATGGATGGACCTGGAGGGTATCATCCTGAGTGAGGTAACCCAATCACAAAAGAACTCACACAATATGTACTCACTGATAAGTGGATATTATCCCAGAAACTTAGAATACCCAAGATATAAGATACAATTTGCGAAACACATGAAACTCATGAATAATGAAGACAAAAGTGTGGACACTTTTCCCCTTCTTAGAATTGGGAACAAACACCCATGGAAGGAGTTACAGAGACAAAGTTTGGAGCTGAGATGAAAGGATCTAGAGACGGTCATATCTGGGAATCCATCCCATAATCAGCTTCCAAATGCTGACACCATTGCATACACTAGCAAGATTTTGCTGAAAGGACCCTGATATAGCTGTCTCTTGTGAGACTATGCCACAGCCTAGCAAACACAGAAGTGGATGCTCACAGTCAGCTATTGGATGTATCACAGGGCCCCCAATGGAGGAGCTAGAGAAAGTACCCAAGGAGCTGGGGGGATCTGCAACCCTACAGGTGGAACAACAATATGAACTAACCAATACCCCCTGGCACTCTTGTCTCTAGCTGCATACGTATCAGAAGATGACCTAGTTGGCCATTAGTGAAAAGAATGGTCCATTGGTTGTGCAAATTTTATATGCCTCAGTACAGGGGAATGCCAGGGCCAAGAAGTAGGAGTGAGTGGGTGGGGGAGTGTGGGGGGGAGGGTATGGGGGACTTTTGTGATAGCATTGGAAATGTAAATAAAATAAATACCTAATAAATAAAGAATGATAAAAAAGAATAATGATGAGCTTGAAGTATAATGACCACAGTATAATTTATAGAGATCATGATAGCTATCACTTAATGACATTAGTATACCAAAAACAGTCTACAAAATAGGCACTAAATATGAGAAAGCTTTCTGTTGGATGGTCACTTTATTTTATAATTCCTGATTGTATAGGTATTCATTCATGTGTGGGTGTTTATTTTCCAATAAAATCCCAACCCTTTTGATAATCATTGCTACCATACTAAATGAACAGCCAAAATGACATTCACATGTATAAATACCCATACACACAACAAAGGAGTGCATTTGGAAGGACATATCTCAGGTAATTAATAGCCAATTTCCTTAAAGCCAGGAATGCTGATGCACCTCTAGTTGATGCAATCCTAGCACCCAGAAGGCTGAGTCTAGACAGTCAGATTTTTGTCTTAAACCAATCAAACAAAAAAAAGTAGATTAACTTTATTGAAACTATGATATTAATATTTAAATGATATAAACTTATAATATTTTCAATTCCAAAGCTACAAGGGAGTTAGGGAATTATAATATTCTATTTTGAAAAATGAGATAGTGAGAGTAGGAAGAAAGCAGAGACGGGGAGGGGAGAATGACTCGTTGTCTGAATATGTCATTCTTGGCTAATGATTCCATCACTACTTAGGACAAATACTGCAAAATCACTTATTGCATCAAAGAGCATACATTTCTTCAATATCTTAAAAAAATACCCCCAGAAAGCACTGCCCTGGAAGACTATATGTCATGTTTCCATAATGTGAGGCAGGGAGAATTTTCTTTGTATTCCCTTTACTTTATGCTTCTCATATTGTTACTGAAATTTTGCTTAAAATTATTTTACAAAATAAAACATAAACATTTTATAGAAAAGTAAGAAACCAAGAGAGGGAGGGATGGAGGGAGGGAGGGAAGGAGAGAGAGAGAGAACTGGAAAGTTACTCTTTCCAAATAAAGAGTTCTGCTTATGGAACAAGCAATGCCCTAGAAAAATGAGGGTACAGACTATCTCTTAAGTTCCTCTATGACTTCCAACTCCATAGGCCCTGCTTTCCACACAGTCACCCAGAGGACACATGATCATCGGGCTCATAGCCAGCCAGTCCTTTACAGAGAAGTAGAATCTCAGTTTCAGAGAAAGATCATTTGGTATTTAAAACAAAACAACAACAACAGCAGCAGCAACAGCAACAACAACAACTGTTCTACCCTTCAAAGAATATCTCACTTCAAGGAAAAAATTCTAAACAATCCACTTAAGGTGAATAGAGACTTTTCAATACTCTGATCTGCCCCTGAAGCGCAGTGTTTCTGGTCTCTTCCCAGTTCACTGAAAGACTTGTTGCTGCTGTTTAGAGACAACCTAGGTTATTAAACCAGAGAGGAGAAAGCAAATGGACTGATTGCTCATGTCATGCAGAGCCTCTAAACATGGCACATTTCAAAACTGCCCTCAGTATTGTGTTCTGAAGTTTGCTAATTCTATAATAGAGTTGTAACCTGAGAAGAAGCCTCATGATAGGGCCAAAGGATAGCTGCCACTTTTTTATGACTTATCTTCCCACCAACCAGAGCCCTTAGTGTCTCTCCCTTTACAGTCAACCCTAGGAAGGCTAGAGGTTAAAGACTTGGTCTTTTCCTCTTAAATATTCCATCCTTCTAACTCCTTCTATTGGCTACAAATAAAATAGAGGCTCAGCGTTCAGAGGCTGCATCTCTTTTAGCATCTAAGAATGCTGCCAGCATTTCTCATTTTCTGAGTAGTCTGCTCCTGTCCAAACCCTTACACTGTTGAGACACATGCAACTCCATTCTCAGCCCCTCCAGAAAGCTGTCACCCTACTGGTCTTCCTGTTTTTTAATGACATTGCCTTGAACTTCATCTTACAAAACTGGAAACCCAGACCTGGAACCAGATCTGGGATTTCTCCCTGGATAGATTTTCTTCTGCTTACCAGCCATGCCTGTAGTTGTCTATTTCAGTAGATGAACCATTTTCCAAAATTCATGTAAAAAAATTGAATAAGGTAATACCAAATATTTTTAAAATAGCTTATTAAACCTCACCTTCTAGGTCTAACAAAGCAGATGGTTGTCTCATATAGCATGCAAGTCTTTCTATGTGTATATGCATACATGTACATGTGTGTACATGCGTGTGCATATACTTGAGGGTGACTATTGTACTTCATTTCTTGAGATGCCTTTTACTGAACCTGGAGTATGCCAATTCAGCCAGTCTGGAGCTGGATAGTAAGCACCACGGGTCCTCTGCTCCTGCCTCTGCTTCCTCAGAACGAGAATTAGTTACAGGCACAGTTGCTGTGCCTGACTCTTTACAATATCCTTGGGAATCAAACAAGAGTCCTCATGCTTGCACAGCAAATGCCTTACCAAGTAAGCCATCATCCAAGTCCCACCATGCAAACTTTTAACTTAGTCTGCATCATAGTTAAAGAGCACAGGTTTGTGGTGCCCTACTTAGGATCAAGGACTCCATTCGTCAAGATATTAGTGGTTTTCATGTTAATCTCAACTATACTGAAATACAAAGCCCTGCATTCTTTACCACTATATTTAAATATATTCATTTATTATTATTATTAATTATTATTATTATTATTAGTAGTAGTAGTGTGAGTGTGTGTGTATGTGTGTGTGTGTGTGTGTGTGTGTATGTGTGTGATTGTATGCTTCATGTGCACAGGTGACTAAGGAACCTAGAAGAGGGTGTCAGATCCCCTACAACTGGAGTTACAAACAGTTCGAATCACTCTACATATTCTGGGAAACACACTCAGGCCCTCTAGAACACGGGAAGGCCTGTAAATCCAAGTACCAAGGAGGTACACACAGGAGGATCAAAGGTTCAAGTCCTGGCTAGGCTACAAAGTGAGCTCAAAGCCAGCTTGGCTAATTTAGTAATAACCTGTCTCATAATGAAATGTAAAAAGATGGATAAGAATGTATCTCAGGGGTAAAATACTCACCTAGCATGTTTTAGATCCTAGGTTCAATCCCCACAGCATAGGTAGGGAGAAAGGAAAAAACAGAAGGAAGGAAAGGAGGGAGGGAGAAGAGAGATGAAGGAAGAAAGGAAGGAAGGAACGAAGGAAGGGAGGGAGGGAGGGAGTAGAAAGGAAGGGAGAGAAGGAGGAAGAGAAAGTAATGGAGGGAGGGAATGTGTTATGTAAAGAGAGAAAGAAAAGTATCAGAAGCCACAGCCTAGTGTCAAGTGAGGAGGGACCTGATAGTAGGATGCCTGGGTGACCTGAGTACAGAGGGTGGGCATGGATTACTAGATTAACTTACAGATCATGACACTTTGATTGCAAAACAAAAATAAAATAACACTGAAAGTCTTCCCGGGAGTGAACACCTCCCACATAAGCCATGGATACCCATGGCCTTTGCATAAGGCCAACCCCACCCACACAGAGAATTAACTCAAGGGAAGAACGGGCAAGTGGCAGAGAACTGCTCGACTCTGCATTCCCTGAAGATCCCCTCTGCTCACTGGGGAAATAGTCTGGTTCAGGGCTAAGAGGTGATCTGGTCCTAGTGGCCCCTAGCGTGAATGCGTGTTACTAAGCACCCAGCTTATCCCCTCAAAATCTTGACTATGATGATTGACTTTAGGCTCTCTAAACTCAAAAGTGCATGATTTTAGAAAGATTTACTTTTGGGTTTTCAAACGTTTAATGCCTTGCTGACAGATTTTAGACTGGTGCTTATAACAGGTAATTTTTCATAGTACCACAAATCCAGAATAGGACTCTAGACTAAGGGGCAAAAGGACTCAATCTCAAATTGCCATCAAATCACACAGATCCTAGAAACCATGCAATGTAAAAATAATTCACAATCACAAGTGCACAAGAGCAGCATCATTAAAGGTCACACACTCTGCAGGACCTGCTTCCTGGGGGGTTCTTCTGCTCTTCAAATGCCCCGAGTCTGTTCTCAACCCATAGAGCACATTTCTGGGGTTCCAGGTTTACTCCTGCTTATCTGATGGTTTGGCCAGCCAGCCTCTGGCCTTCCGTGGAGACACTAGGTAGAATGGCTATGATGGATTTTCCCTCACAACAGCTTATAAGCTCCAGTTTCCTTGTACAGCAGAATATTATTGCATGCTAGTAAGTGTGCCCTCCCCTAGCCTTGATCAGGCTGAATCAGATGTTGGTTTTGCCACAGCTGGCTAGCCCACCTAGGATGGAGTCTTCCAACCCACGTGAAGTCTATTGTTTGCCATATCTGCAGCTTCCTGAAAGAAGCAACTACCTGCTGAGCAGCCTGAGCTTGTTGTACTGATGAGATCCTGGCAAGCCATGAGATCCTAACAAAGCAAAGAGATCCCAGCATAGTGGGGGATGGGTTTCCCACCTTTTAAGTTCAGACTCAAAAAGTAAACATTGGGCCTTGATGAAAAACTTGTCTTGGTCTCATTCTTCTCTCACCTTCTGTCCCATACAGCCCCAGTTTTCCTTTCAGGAACCCAGTTCTCCTCCACTGGTGGCTACAAGTAAGGGCAGGGTTCCACCTCCCTTCTTTAGAGTCTTATCCCCAGTGCAAGAACAATATCCATGAGAGGCAAAGCACTCAATAAAGCCATGCCAAAACTATGAGAAAAAGGTTTAAACCAAAGTTCTACAGCCAGACAAATATGATCTGGTGGGATGTAAAGTGAATATGTATAATAATAATAATAATGATAGAAATATGATCTGTATTATAAATATTCTGTTGTTACAAAAATATGAGTTATATAAGATCAGGTCCTAATCTGCACACTGAAGTGGATATCACTACCTACAAAATTTCATCATAAATATATCTTGCATGTTATCTTCTATGACATGGAAATAATTTTGAAATAGTTTACTTATCAAGTTATTTATTTATTTCTATTAAATTGGTTTATGTGCCTTTATACATTTTCTATCAGGATATTTGAAAGACTACAAAGAAATATGTTGGAGAGAAATCTGTGTATGGATGCTCACAGGAGCATTATTCATAATAACCTCAAAGCAGGAAGAGCACAGTGGAGTATGAGATGTGCCAGGTCCATATTCAACATATACTGCATGTCCCCACTGACATGAGGTATCCAAGATAAGCAACCCATGGAGACAGAAAGCATAGTAGTGGGTAGTAGACGGTAGAAATAACAGAGAACAGGGAGAGATGTGAGTTCCTGTTATTCTACAATAAATTGCAATCAGGATTATATAACTCTGTGACTATACTAAAAACCAGTGATTTTTATAATTCACATGAGTAGATAGGATTTATGTGAATTTTATCTGAGTAAAGCTGCTATATGGTTTTAAATCATAGTTGATATCTGTTGTGTTTTTAAATGTCAAGCAGGATAACCAATCCTCACTTAGATGTTGTGGTAGTTTGAATATGCTTAGCCCAGGGAGTGTTAACACTGTGGTAGCCTTGTTGGAGGAAGTATGTCACTGTGAGGGTGGGCTTAGAAACCCTCCTCTTAACCACTGGGAGCCAGTCTTCTGGCTGCCTTTCCATCAAGATATAGAACTCTTGGCTCCTCCAGCACCATGACTGCCTAGATACTGCCATGTTTCCTGTCTTGATGATAATGGATTGAACCTCTGAACCTGTAAGCCAGTCTCAATTAAATGCTATCTTTTATAAGATTTGCCTTGGTCATGGTGCCTCTTCAAACAATAGAAACTGTAACTAAGACAGAAGTAGTCTAAAAGTAAAGACACTATATTCTCCCTGAAAACCATGAACTTAAAAACAGACTCATGACCCTAACAGATAGTTAGAAATTCCAGGGGTTTATTATTATTTTGTGATTAAAGCATGCATTTCAGGAGTGATGTTCATTTTAAACAATCATTTGGGTTCATCATGTTTAATAGTTAAATCCTCTTCCACTATAGGCTGCAGAGTTCTAGGTGTAGAGTCCACACATAACACTATAATATACCCACTTTGAAAATGAAAAAAAGAAAAAAAGAAAAAAGAAACTTGCTTCCATTGGTCAAAACTCAGTCCTATGTCTCCCTCTCTGCTACAGTAGAGTCTGGGCAATTTATCTATATTTGTGCACTGAAGAAAAGTAACAGATTTTGTTGAATGCATAGCAAATTTTTCCCTCAGGGCATACTATTGTAAAATGGAGTGGGTAAAGACATGAGGGAAGCTATAAACATCTACTTCATGCCATTGTTGTTCCAAAGATATTTCCTCTTATCAAACAATTGGTACAAGTCAGAGAATCATTTGGTAAACACTTCAGGGAGAAGTTTGGCATCATCTAGTAAGGGAAAAGACACAGGGGACCTGTGATCTAGTACGGCAGATTAGAAAAAAAAAAAATGGTCCCAATATTCCTCTGCTCTCATTCCTTGAATCTGAGTTGGATTTGGAACTTGCATGAACTGACAGAATATGGATGAGGTGAGTCTGTGTGCATCCCAGAGTGTAGCACCAATAGAACTCTGCAGAAGAGCCACGGGATGCTATCTTCAGAACTCTCTTCTTGAGAAAGCTGACTTCCTCTATTGTACAACAAAAGGCGGCAGCAGCAGCCAGATGTGTAAGTGCGGCCATGTCTGAGAACTCACTCCGATTGCAATTAAATGACGAACCCTGGGAAAGAGCCACAGTGCTAGAATACAGAGTTGAATGATAATTATTTTAAATCAGTAAGTGGAGTGTTTGTTGCACGGTAACTGATAACTGATACAAACAGGAATTTCATCTCTAAGTATATGCTAAAGATAAATCCTCACATTTTTATCCCAAGAGAAATGCTCAGGAATGTCCACCAAGTTAGTAAAAAGAAAAATATGGAAACAAAGATGCCAACTATTACAAAATGACTATATAAGATTTGGTATATTTATACAAGGAACACCATGAGACAGACAAAATAAGTCAGAGACCAACTTGTATAAAGTTTAAAATAACGCTATAAGAAAAATTGGTCCCACCCAACCTGATTCTTTTTTTGTAGAAAAAAAAGAAAAAATTAAATACCTAAACATATGCATTTATTCAGTCAGCAAAGATGGATTGACATTATGTGGACATTGGAGAAAGCAGATCACTAAGTCGGACCAAAACTAAAACTCCAATGGCCTTATCTTCAGACAACTTGAATTCTGGTGATGGGAGACAGCTGAGGATAAAGGAAATAAATAGCATATATAGTAACTCACAGAAGGAAACATACCAGAGAGGAGGCTGTCCTCAAAGGGAAAAAGTGAGTGCTGGTGGAGTCTGCACATCCCAGGAAGACTCAGGGGCATGATGGAGACATGAAGGATAGAAACATAGCCAAGAGACCAGGGGAAGGAGAGTTTACTCAAAATTCAGAGGTCAAGGGACCTCTAGTGTTCTCAAGGAAAGAGAGAGGGACAGTGAGGAAGAGAGGAAATGCTGAAGCAATCTATGTTGTATTTAAGTGTGGGAAGCCGCAAACGCCATTACAAGATGGTGCTGGCTACCATTGGCCACCACTTACCAAGTTTGGGTAAACAACCAATGTGCGCATGTGCAGTAGAGTTTTTGCCGAGTCACTGCCTGGCCCAAGGCATGCAAATGAGGTACTGAAAGCATAACCAATCAGGCATAGACACGCCACTCTTAGGCCTATATAAGCAGCTCCATTTTTAGGGCTTGGGGTCTTTTGCCTTCGCAGTAAAGCTCTCCCAATAAACATGTGCAGAAGAATCCTGTTGTGGCGTCTTTCTTGCTGGCAAGTTGGGCATTCACATTTAAGAATGTAAAAAAAGGAAGTGTATATTTCTTATAACATTTTTATTTAATAAAATTGTAAAAATATAGTCTATACTGGTTAGAAATACATACATCTGCCATGAAATCATGGGAGGACATGTGTGTGTGTGTGTGTGTGTGTGTGTGTGTGTGTGTGTGTGTGTGTGTGTTTCCCATTGAGGGGGTCGGGGATCAGGACTGGGAGTCATATTTCATCTCTTTAAAATGTGAAACAGATAACAAATTCATTATCTATATACTTTATTGTATTTATTAAGTAAAATTTATTTAGAATAAGTTTCAGGGAAGTTGATTTTTATCATATTATTTTATATATTTTGAAATGTCCTAAAAATGGTTCTGAAAGTAAATAAATTAGTTTCTTATCAGTAATGGGCAGCTGCTGTCTAATGAGAGTTAGACACACACACACAAACACACACACAAGCGCACTAGCTCCCTAGGCATCTCAGGATAGACCCCACTGAGAAGAACAGCATATTTCACACAGCATCCTGCTTCATATCCATGCCCAGTTGGTATCATTCCACTCCTAGAGATCTGCTTTCACACATCAGTGCTTCTTGCCTACTTCTAGCCACAAAATGACATCTGAACATGAGGCTGCCTAAAGAAAAGCAGACAGGAAGAGGGATGCGGTGCAGTGAGGACCAAGGCAGTAGAAGCAGCAGCATTTATCCAGTGCTTGGTACTTGCTAGCATCTTCCCCAAATCTCTTCCTAGTATAGCCCCACTTCATCTTCCTCTCTTCCAGATGGGGTTATCTCTGCTTCCACACTGAGGAGCAGTGACAGAGAAAGGACAGTCAGCATCAGGTCATACTGAGATGTGACAGAGCAGAGACTGAGGAGAGGAGACCAGACTTCAAGCCCAGCAGCCTGCCTGACAGCAGGGGTGGAACCCTCACATCTAAGCCCTGCAGGGAATTCAACAGCCTCCCAGTATGTCTCCAAACTGTTCCCACCACATGTTGCTCACGTGCTGAAGTGAAAACCGACCACGAACGAATGTGTTTGTGTGACTGGGCAACAAATTATTAACTAAACGGTTCTCATTTGCTTTGGCTGATAGGATTAGAGGCTTGGGCCGAATCTATGTAAACCATAATTGCCCACCAATGTGAATCTTAAACTTTGCAGAGTCTATAATAAAAATAAGGCAATTAAATAGCATCCAAATAGTTATGATCCTTTAAGCCTTTGAACTCTTATGGACTTTAGCATTCTTGGGATGGCATTGACTTCGGGAAGGGGGAAAAGAGATGGGCAGGGCAGACTCTTATGCAGCTTTGAAAAGGCACCTCCCAATTCTCTCTGAGTTCCACATTCGTTTCCTGAAGGTGACATTCCCATGTGTAGCCCTACAGAGTCTATGAGGGAAGGTTGATGTTTAGTGGAATTCTTAGCAAGACAGTCCAGAGTTCTGCCACCACAAACTTGAGTGACATAGAATTGGGGGCGGAGATACAAAAAAATGAGAAATACAACCCAGTGCATTGTGCAGTTGGTCACAAAATGAGAAGGGATCATACTCTATCATATTTTTGTGTTAAAGGGAATTAACACACACACCACCCATATATGGGAAGAGCTAAGGGAAAGTAACTGGGAAATCGTGTTGGTTAGGAATTATGAGCAACCTCTAAAGGCTGTTTGATGAGACAGCTGAAAACCAAAGTCAGGTCTGGTAGAAGGTTCAGTGCTGGAAAAGCCCTTGTCATACACACCTGGTGACCCTGGTTCAACTTGCAGAACCCATACGAAGACAGAAGGAAAGAGCTGACTCCACAAAGTTGTCCTCTGATGTCCCTTTGGTGCCCTGGCACATGCACATGCCCATACAACATGCATACACAAAATAAATAAAAAAATCCCTGGGAGGCTAACTAGGGGGATGATTTTTCTCATAAATATAACCAGCTGTTTTTTGTTTGTTTTTTTTTTTTTTTTTCTTATTTAAGGGAGGTTTTGTGACCGAATGAGCACATCTGCTCCCTAGAGCTGCATACTATACAGAATGACCCAGAACGGCTGTCTCGGCCTACATGTTAGTGAATACAGCAGCACACACACTCAGAGATGTTCCCAAACGTACCCCAAAATCATCTTGTCTGACTGAACTAGAATTTTCTAGCAACTCTTCCAGAATGTTTCTTATCTACAGTCTCAAATTGCTTACTTTAAGTATATTAAATTTTAATTTAAATTATTTTCTTAGTGGAATCAAAGTAAATCCAATGCCCCCAGAGGGACACTTCTAACAAAATCAACTCAAATTTTCCTTCACTTAAATATAGCCAACAGCAGGGAAACACCACACACATAGCAATTATGGTGAGATAATCAAAGAACTCCACAGAGGGAAATATAAAAACAAAACAAGAAAAAAAAACACCCTAAAAATGTCACTTATGGAATTTGAGGCTTTGGAACCTTGAGAGAGACCTATTTTAAGTAGAAACCCAGTTGAAGTAGTGTGTCTCCTTGTCTCCCCTCCTCTTTCTCTCGCTTCTGGGAAGGACAGGGAGAAGACAGAAGATGAAAATCACCATACTTCCCCCTACCACTTTCTCTGTCTCTATCACTGTGGCTGTCTCAGAGCAAACCCATCTCACTGGGAACTGAATTCCCTCCTCGTTCTTGGCTCACAGTTACAATCGCAGGGAGCTCCAGAGAGACTGCTACCTCCTCGCAGGCTTATGCAGAGAAATCCCAGCAGAAACTCTCTCCTGCTTTAAGGAACCCTGTCATGGTATGAGAAAATTAGGAGTAAAATTTGGTTCAATTTAAACAGACACACATAACCACATAGAAGATATAGACAGGTCAAAAGATGTTCAGTTTCATTAGACACTGTGAGATGCACACACATGTACACACACACACACACACACACACACACACACATACACACACACACACACACACACAGAGAGAGAGAGAGAGAGAGAGAGAGAGAGAGAGAGAGAGAGAGAGATTGCTACTATAACAGCAAATTGGCTAGAAAGATCATGGAGAAATGAATGTCCCTGCACATTCCTGGCAGGAATAGAGAATAGTCTATCTGCTGTAAAGACAGCAATGCAGCTCTTCATAACCCTAAACACAGAGTGAGCATATAATCTAACAATTCCACTTCTGATTGAATGCCCTAAGAATTAAACACAGGGCCATCAAGAGAAAGGGGCACACTGCTGTTCAAAGATTGTTTCAGCAGATACAATCCACATATGATAGCTGAGTGGGGAAAGATAACAAATTGTCACTGTGCTGAAATATTATTCACATCACTTACCCCCAAAATAAAGGAGATCCAGATGGGGGGGGGGCATGAAGACAGTGTAATAAGTGAAATAAATCAGAAAACAAACATAGTATATTTCCATTTGCCTGCAATACATTGATCAGAAGAATTTGTAGAAACAGAAGATAGAACTATAATTTCCAGGGGTGGCACAGGTAGAGGAAATGGTAAGTTGTTTAGCTGATAGTATATTTCTGCTTTGAATGTTTGAGAGTCTGGAGTTGAGCATTTAAACATGGCTAAAACTGTGGCAAGATGTATGTTCTACATGTCTTGCCAAATAGCGACTGAGGATATAATCACAAGCAGAATTATTGTCAACTATTGTGTATCCAGACCATCTACTGATTTACCTGAACTTCCATGACAGCTTAGAACTATGCTAATGCTGGTTACAAAGGCCAATGGTTAGTGTTCACCTGAGGAGAGGGTACATTGTAGTGGACAGAACCATAGCCATCCACGGCTTTAAACCTCCCCCTGCCTTCAAAGTAGCAGGAACATACATCACTTGTCAGTTTCAACTCTGAGTCGTCCAGAGTTTCATACTCCTCCCAATGTAAGGGGCAGTCTCCAATTAATCAGAATTGCCTGTCAGGACAAATTTATTTATTATTAGCTATGGTGATATAGCTGATAATTACTTTACTCCAAGTAAAAAACCAGCTCTCACCAAGTCAGCAATGTATAACTGGCAGGTTTACTCTATTCTCTGTCTATGACTTTTTACTGTTCAGAGTCTGACTCATTCCCTGGAAAGTTGGCTTGGATAACAATACAAGTTGGCATCCATGGAGACAGAGGCTCATGTAAGTCTTCTAATAAAGAGGGGTTAGGCAGGTAGAAGTAAGCCTGTCTTTACAAAAGACACCATTGTCTTCAAGCTAGGGCTTGGGGATTTTATTCTTTTTTTCTGCAGAAAGATCAGATAGTAAATATTCCAGGCTTGGTCAGCTATGCCTCCATGACAATCACTCAACTCTGCCTCATGGCAACACACAAGAGGAGAAGTAAGGCTGCAGTCCCCAAATTTACTCACTGGTGAGCAAGGTGAATGTGGCCTGCGGCTGTAGTAAGCCAAGCAGGGTTCTAGACAGCTCAGCTTTAGTCTAGATCTCTGTGAGGGTTCCGTCCCTTCCCTTTACTGCCTTCAGAGGAAACCATTTCTGTTCTCATCTGAGTTCCCATGTCCACCACGCCCACAGTCATACCTGGAGGGAGGACCACTGGCCTGGAAAACTAATAGGGAGGCGAGAAGGCAGAGAGAAAGGATGCAAGAAGGCAAATGCTTTTGTTGCATGGTATTTGGAGTGTAGGCCTGAGGAGGAGGTAGTGGTGGAGTATAAACATAAGAGCCCAGTCCCTCCCCAGCTGGAGGCTACGGTGGATCAGCAGAGCAGACATGATGCTCCCTAATTTGACTTCATGGCACCAAAGATGATACTTTAAAGTAAGAGAGTCAATCACGCCCTCTGAAGCCTATGGATAAGCTTCCGGGTCCATGTGCAAACCTGACAAGTCTAAGGCCAATTTGTTTTTAACAGAATGTGCCCTGTAGCTAAGGGTAGTCCAAATCACCCTGAAGACAGGCACAAAACTAAGACAAGGTGATTTCTCCCAATGCCTCGTTCAGTACTTCTACTCAACCACAGTTGAGTGCAGCAGGGTTGGTGTGGCTGGAGCTGGATAAGAGAGAGACTTTGCTGATGTAGGTGTGAATCAAACAGACCTGCGCAGAGTTGCCACATTCTAAGCTGGTGCCAGGTTCTGGGGCAAAGCAAGCCGAATAAAGAACAGACAGAATGGCAGGACCACAGGGCCTACTTATCCCCATAAAGAGCTCTTGCCTGTTCATCCCGTGAGAAGGGGTAGTGGTGGGGAAAGGTGGAGAGTGAGTCAGGATAGACGAACCATGACTTAAAGCAATGGTTCAGCTGGGGAGCCGCAGGATCCAAACCAGAGGAGATCATGGTCAGACCAGAGGTGGAAGCAAGAGATATAGGAAAAGGGAAGCTGATTCAAGGTGGTTTAGAGGTGAAAATCAGCAGAACCCAGGGAGCAAGCAATCTGGTATGAAAAGGTAAGGAAGTGAGGTGCGAGGGGGACTTAAAGGACACTAACATTGTGGCTTGAGACAGCCAGGCATATGCCTAGGCTGTGTCTCTGTGAGATCAGACCACGTGACTCTCCAGTCTCATCTTTCCAGTTACAGAGAGAACTACTCACCCAACAAGGAGACAACCCAGAGAAACTTCCAACATGGAAAAATATAAAGACAAGACAAAGTTTAGAAATACCTGGTAACAAGTAATGAAATCATAATTACACACATATAAACGAAAGGCAGGCAGATACCCAGGCTGTCCCGTGTCACTGTTAAAGCTGACTTCACTGTACACGGTAGTATTTCTACCCTGTTTTAGTGTTTTGCCTGTAAAATACACAAAGCTATAAAATGTATATCACATGGGTGTCTGTGTGTTTTACAGCCATGCCATGCCGTAGATGAATACTTCCTGTCCGGTAGTATTTCATTAGACACAGCACTTTTAAACAATGGAAGAAATTTTAGTAAATGTAACTTTCAATTGCTCACCAGGAAAAAAGATCAGAGTGTGGTGATACTGATTTACTGTTTTAAGTTTCTAAATTATTATCTCTTTTTAAATTTTTATTATTGTCTAAAATAATGCATATGCCATTAAATGTTCACCAAACTAATGTGGGGGGGTGGGGAGAATGGCAGAGGGTTGCTTGATACTTAAAATACCACTAGCATTGGCTAAATCAAAATGCATGTGGGATAAGGAACCAGGAGAGCTGGTAGTAAGAGGTCCAGGGCCTCAGCAAAATGCCCCAGAACTACAGGTGATGCCTAAATGCTAACCAGGATGCCAAAACCACTACTGCAAATTCCACCGTAAAAGAACATTAAATAAAAACTAGAAAAGCAAAAGTCTCCAGACAGGAGAATGTGCTAGTGCTGTTCTGTCCCCATCAGAGAACGTAATAAATAAGGTCATAAGAATTTCCCAGTCCAGATTCGGGCTGTGAAATGTGCAGATCCCTAAACTCAGGTCAGACTCAACTGTACATCTTTATAGTCTTGTTTTTAGCATGTTGGTAGTTCATTAGGAACAATGTTAGAGCTGGGATTCAGACCTCTGGTCCCTGCTTTGGAGTGGAGGGTGACCTCACTTAGGTTGGATCTCTGCTTTCTCCCCTAGCTGACAGAAAATTTCTTTGCTCACTGCCTATGCTCATTCAAACCTCTGGTCTTTTGTGCGTGCTCTTTACCTGGCATGTTCACCCTTCCTATAGATACATGTATGGGCACTGCTGCTTCTTTGACTCTTGGCTGAAATGCTACACATTCCTCATTTGCCAGCTCTTCTTCTCCCTTGCTACCTTCCAATATTTCTTCCTAATGCACTCACTACCCAGAAGAGCAAGAGGCCAAGAGATTCCTTCATTCCTGCTTAGAACTGCGGTTAAAGTCGTTCAAAGTACAGAGGGCCCTGAGGACTGCGCCATCATAGAATTCATTCTCACTCATTCTTACACATCCACCTGGCTCTCTGGAGGTTAAAGTCCAGAGCCTCGTGTACACTAAGCAAGCACTCGACATCTGAGCTACATCTCCTGCCCCCATTCTGGAATTTTTTTTTTTTTTTGCTAGAAATGGGGTAACCTATCTTTAGATAGCTGAGGGGGGCTATTTTTTATTTGTATTTGTGCTGGTAAAATTTTTAGTGCTGTAATAAAATATGACTAGAGCAACTTATAGAAGAAAGAGTTTACTTTGGCTCCTGTTCCAGAATTATAAAAGCCCATCGTGGTGGAGATGCAAGGCAGTAGGAGCAGGAGGCTGAGAGAACAAATCTTCAGTGGCGCACAGGAAGTATAGAGAGTGAAGCAGAACTAGGAAGAGGCTATGAATTCTCAAAGCCTGCCTCTAGTGACATACCCCCCCCCCCCCCAGCAAGGCCACACTTTATAAACCTCCCCAAATACCACCAACATCTTGGGACTAATTGTTCAAATGCCCAAGCCTATTGGATACACTTCTCATTTAAACCACTGTGTTATTTTAAACGATTCTTGGAGAGCAGTTAATCAAACCCAGGGTGTTGTGCGTGCTAGACAAGCATTCTACAAGCAGAGAGCCCCAACCTCAGCTTCATCACGAGGTGACTTTTGACAAGGAAGCACGGAAAACAAAAGCAACCAATACGATACTTGGGCTAAGCAAAACTGTTCTTGTTAATTACTATGAAAAATCAAAAAGAAATGGATCCTAATCTCAAAGACCACCCTTCAGGTTGGGAAAGGAGAAAGCTTTCATCTCCATACAGAGATGAAGCCGGGGTAAAATATCTTAATTTCTTAGCAAAATAGTTCTACATAGGTTTGGACTTGAGCCAACCTGAATTGGGAACCCTAAGCAACAATTGAGATCGACAATAGAGAAACAAAAACCATGCAACCATGGAAAGCAAAAATAACAAACAGTTGTGTGCTCTAACTCCAATGGGCAAGTTCACAAAGCGCTTCTAAAATTTATTTCACAGTTAAAATATGTGTTTAGCTTCATTTTGTGGCTGCCTCTGCAGGTCTGCAGGCTATGTGTACAGGGTGTTATAAATACGTTTCAGGGGGTCCTTCCTCCCACCTATGTACACCAAACTATCAATCAAATTGACCAAGTAGCTGTCAAAGTCTGTTCCGAGGGCCCTCTGTGGCCCAGACCAACTGTGTGCAAACCACAGGGCCACAGGAGCCATGCTGTTTGCTTCACAGCCTCCTCTTTCCTGTGGCCTCTGGCCTGGAGACTCCATCAAGCCTCTTAACTTACGGGAACCATTTACCCACCTCCATAGGCATACAAGACCATATTTAGTTCAACCCACCCAGAGTTTACTTCACCAAACCAGGTGAGGCCAGACATCAAATAAGCACAAAGAAGAAAGGGCTTTCTGTCCCAAGTATCTGTCTATACAAAGTCAGTGGCTTTTTAAAGGCTACCACTTTGGTGCCTAAGTGTCAAATTATCCTGATGTTTAATTTAGAAGTAAAAAACACAGCCAACTAGTACCAGCGAATGAATTAAGAAAGTTATGATGTTTCAAGGCAAGAGAATAAAATAGAGAGCAGATATCGATGGATGCACATATATCCATATGCATACATATATACCATATGTGCATGTGTGCTCAAACAATGAGGGTAGGCTTGCTGCCAAGCATTAAGAAAAGTTTTAAAAATTTATGATGCTGGGAAAAAGTATACAGAGCCATAAATCTTAGACTCGCAATCAATGCTGAACTACCAGAACAGGCATGCAAATCTTTAATACAATGTAACCGGAGAAATGAAGGGATTAACTAAAGACATAAAATTAGCAATGGCTCTAACAAGACTTATCTGAAAAGGACTGAACGTCTGATCAGCACTAGCTCTAGCAATGAGGATGACGGCAGCAGCGGCCACGCTCATCCTTTTCTGAGAGAGTCCCATGAATACAGAACAGTGTCAATGGTGTGTCACTGAGATGCCAGGACATACAGGAAATGCTGAGGATACTGAGGACAGAAGGCTGAGGTCGTTTTCTCCCCATTTTAAAGAGGAGTTGATTGGGGAAAAGCAAGTTTAAGAACCTTCAACAGTATCCAGTGCCGAGTGATAGAAAGAAGGGTAGGTTCCAGGCCTGTCTGACCCTAGATTAAAAAAATAAAAAGTAAGGCTACCCCTCTTCAGTGGGAAGAGAGAGAAGAACAAAAACCAGATCCAGACAAAGAAAGGGGACCAGCACAAACTTGGGAAGTTTCTGGAAAATTCTGGCCTCCATGGAGTTAGCATTGCCTGTGATGTTGACATAATTTTGGCAATGTATGGTTTTCATGTGGTTATAAATGACTTTGAATTTTTCACAGTATAGAAGCAGGAATTTGAAGACTTGGAAATCCAATCAGTGTATTATTTATATGATGCTTAGAAACTAGATGTACTTCATTTCAAAATAAAATCATGTGGTCTGAGGGGAAAAGAGAGAGAAGTTTACAAAATATGCCAGGACATTCTTATCTCCGCATACATCCTCTCCATTCTGAGGAGGCATGGTAGGGGTAGAGGTTGTTACTTTACAGCACACGCAGCCTTTCTCCTCATGGCCTTCTGAGAAATGCCTTTGGACCCTCCTCCAGAATCTTGCACAATGCCCCAGTAGTGTATAGAGCCAGCCACATAATCTTACACATTACAGACATGATTTTCAGAGCCAACTGTGGACCAAATTTGGAGATGCTGGGTTTTGGAAAGAACAAGTTGCAATGACAAAGAAGGTCTTTTTGTGGGGTTTAAGATGGCTAGAGGGGTTCCAGAAAGCACTTCAGTAACAAAGGTCATACTGGGAGAGAGTGCTCATTCAGGGTGCTGAGAGATCAGTACTAGTTTCCTGAGGATAAAGCTTAGGTGTGGCGGTGGCACTCACACAGGCTCGGCAATTACCCAAACCTACCAGCACACAGCTGCTGCCCACCACAAATGTACTAAATGACCATGGCCTTTGTATCAATTAATCTCTACTGAAGTAGTGCAAAAACCGATGCCCATGTAATAGTTATTGGTCCAAGGCCTAAGCATGGTCAGGGTGTCCTAGGGTCAGCTAGCACTGCTAAGAGAGAAGCAGATCACCAGAGGATGCCCAAGCATTGACAAGCTCACCTCTGGCAGCAACTCTGTTCAAACCGTACTCATGACAAAATCTAGCCAGAGTGTGTCTGACACTCAACCTCCGTATATCCCATTGTTAAAGCAACTAGTAGCTTATTTTTGTTACATACAGGATACTGAAAAAGACACTGATTTGAAAAACTCTCTTACAGGGAGATCAGCACAGAACCCATGCTCTGGCCTTTCCTTCTGTTTCTTGCTATGACAGAGCCTCTTAGTTTTTTCTCTCAGGACAGGCAGCACAGCTGGTGCTTGGAACTGCTAGGATTGCTTACTCACCATTGTGTCTACTCTCTTGGTCACAGATTGCTTGGCCTACCATGGGCTAAAGCTGTTCTGGAGGCAGGTAAGAGAGCCCTGCCTTCTAGAGGACAGAGGATGGAATATCCTCAGACGTCTTCTCACGGGAGGGGAGACTAAATGTGCAAGTGACTGCACACTCTAAGTGTGTCAATGACTGCAATTACAAACCTGCAAGGTAGAGATGATACAACAATCTATGCAGAAACGGTAAAGTGGGTCCTGGATCATTTATCAGTGTTGACTGTGGCTTTAAAAAAGACATAAAATGGGTCACATGTGAGTCCCACAATTACTGAAGTCCAGTTTTTAGTGGGGAAGTTAACAGTTACAGAAGACTAGTCACACCAGCTGATAAACCAGTACCTTAAAGGACAGAAGATAGGTATGAAGTCCAGGCCATTCTGTTTCATGCTTTCATAGCATTGCAAAGGGTATATGTCATATAATAGGTTATTTTGAAATGCAATTATTACATTTCCCACATCAATATCATAAGCAGATATATGACTATTTTATTTAAATTCTTATATATTTAAATTTTTTTAAAAAATGAAGGTTCTCATTAGGAAATGTTAAATGGCTTCACAGTCAAGGTGCCACGTGTCTGGCTACAAATGATATTTACTGACTCATTCATAATGGAAGGGGGTGGCCATCAGAAGAGAAAGGCCTCTGGGAGGAAACATTTTCAGGGACTCTTCCCCAAAAGCTGGAGAAGCTGCTATGGGTGGGAGATAAGAAGCCAGCCTCCCTTAGAATGTGCCTTGTGGAGCTCATTCAGGTGTGCTGTCCCTCTGGATCCTCTTTCCTGTCTTCTGTTATGTTGCTTAATGGTTATTTTGTTGGTTTGAGTAGACTTGGCACCCATAGACTCATGTGTGAATGCATGGCCCACTGGTGGTGACACTACTAGGAGGCGAATCCTTGCTGGAGTGGGTGTGGCCTTGTTGGAAGAAGTGTGTCAGTCACTGTGGGGGTGGGCTTTGAGGGCAGATGCTCAGATTCTGCCCAATGTGGAGGAGAGTCTCCTTCTGCCTGCCTTGAGACCAAGATGTAGACCTCTTAGTTCCTTCTCCAGCTCCCTGCCTGTCTGGACACTCCCACACCTTCTACCATGATGATAATGGACTAAACCTTTCAAACTGTAAGCCAGCCCCAATTAAATGTTATCCTTTATAAAATTTGCCTTGGCTCTGGTGTCTCCTCACAGCAATAAACCCCTAAGACAATGATATCTGTCTACACTGAATGTGAGAGAGAAATAAGAACACATGAAGTCATGGAGGGGACTTCTATTTCCCAAACAGTTAAAACATGCACAGACGGAGTTATTTTGCTTTGTAGAAAATAAGATTTGAGAAAGAAAATGTTCACAGAATCTGTAATACCTGTCCTGTATTCTCCAGATTCCAGAGTTATTAAATCTGTGGGCTCCAACCTTAGACTCTAATATATGCATGGTGATTGGGGGGAGGGTGGGGGGACAGGGGACTTGATTCAGGCAAGCCAGACCTATAGTCAAGTATAGCTTTAATTCCCAGTTAAAGGGAGGAGAAAAATGAGCTCTTAAGATGAGTGAAGAACAAAACTGCCATCAAGCCAGGTTAGAGGAGGTACCACTTGTTCACAAATTATAGCTCATTTATGAGAAGATGAGCCAGCAGGTGACAGCCCTCCACACTTACATTGTTCAGTGGTTCACACATTAAGGTTTGCCATTTTCTAATTTGCATAAGGATTCTTCATTGTCAAGAGAGTATAACCAAACTCAGAACAAGTGTGTCGGTAGTGCTGGGGTCTCTCCATGCCTTATTTTCAGCCTGGTAGACTGACAGACAGTCCAGTGTGAGCCCAGCATGGCACTTCACAGGGACAGGGAATGCTTCCAACCAAGTGAGAGCTAACACTGGGCACCACACCAAAAGTCATCAAAAATTTTAAAAATATTTTTATCAGCTCTCTAGAAAGCTCACATATGCTTACAACGTATTTGATCATGTTCATCCCCTACTCTTCTGCATGCGTCCTCTTGGATCCATCATCCAACAGTCCTCCTCCCAACTTCATGTCGTCTTATTTGTTTGTTTTTTTTAAATTTTTATAACCCACAGAATCCAATTGCACCCCCATATACTTATGAGTATGAGGCCATCTATGTTCTAGTAAATGACTCCATATGCTAGGGGCCACACTTTTAAGAGAAGCTGACTTCCCTTCCCCAGAAGCCACCAACTGTCAATAACTTCACAGTTAGGGGTGTAGTTTGCGAGCTGCTCATCATACATGTTGGAATGTTGACGGGATTGCCCTTGTGCAGGAAGCCACAGCTGTTGTGAGGTCATGAGAGTAGCCATCTTGCCATGTCGGGAAGACACTGCTTCACTCTGGTCTGCACTGCCCCCAACTGCTAGCTCTTAGAATCTTTCCACTGCCATTTCTTCGATGGCCCTTTGAGCCTTGGGGATAGGGTGTTTGATACAAATGCTTCATTATAGCTGAACACTTGACAATCACATCTTCTCTGCACTTTGACCAGGTGTAAGAGTCTGTGTTAACCACCATCCACTGTACAAAGAACTGAGTATTTTGAAGCTGATATAACTTGCACATATTCTTCATCAGATCCGGATTTTCAGTGTTGCCTAATGGGAGCTCAGAACCAAGAGCCAGTAACAGGTGAGAAGTAACAGGGAGAAATATGGCCTGCTCATCACAGTTTTCACGTTCCTTCCACATCAGCTTCATTCATGAGGTTCAGTTTGTTAAGAAGTATGTCAGATGGAAAACTGTCAGTCATTCTAACAAAACGTTGCTAGTCAGCAAGGAGGAGATTCTCCTTCATCAAGAACCATACTCTATATACACTACCAAAGCAGAGTCTACTCCATCTAAAGTTAACCTCACTGAACTTGTTCTGTATCTGTTATCAGCATTGTGATTGCCTAGACCAGCACTGATTAAGTTTTAAAAAAAAATCTAATTTTGTGCATTATTAATGGACAGTCTAGGGAAAAAACAAAGGCCTTTTTGTTAAGCAATTTGGAAAAATGTAGGATTAAAAAGCATTAAATGGTCCTCTTGTCTTCAGGACTTCTCAGAGCCTTTAATATAGGATGGAGGAGGAATTTTTTTCCAAATTGCTTGACAAATGGAACCATTCTGATATTACTGTATCTTATATAGCTATCACTTCGATAAACATGTTTTGAGAAATGCAAACCTAGATTATATCAACCTGGTATTTGTCTTGTTAGTCCATTCTCTGTTTTCCCACAGTTCACTGTGACCCACACTGATGGGGGACTAGTCCCTATTGACATAATAGCTTATTAAAATAATAGTCTACTTCACAAACAATTACATTTGAAAACACATAGATCCTGCCCCTGAGAAATAAGTCAGGGACCCTCGTTTGCAGCATAGTACTGAGACGTTCCCACATTGTGTATCTTGTGTCACAGTTCTAATCTATCTTATGCCAAAAAGTAACAATTAAGGTGTTATTATAACCCATTGCTCGAGGGAAGAAAACATGCTGTGTCCAAGAATTCTGTAGAGGCCTCTTCAATGTGGCAGAGCCTGCCCTCCAAAAGGAAAGCTGACAGAGGGCTCAGACTCATGGCATGCATTGCCAAGCTGGTAAGATCTTCCCAGATGCCCCCTTCAGGGCTTCCCTGATCTATTTGATCACATCCCTCCAGGTAGCCAGGAGTCACTTTTATAGAAAGTGTCATTTGGTTTTGACACATGGTCATTCTTCGTTGGTCCTCAGACCTGAGAATTTCAGAGGGAAGGGATTATACCCCACTACAAGCCTCTCTTTCTATAGATTAGAAAACTGAAGCTGGAAATGACAAAACTCGGTTGTTCAAGCCTACCCAGATCATTTGAGGTGATGGTTACTCCAGAATGCAGCCCCACTGCCTGGTTGAGCTCTCATTTCTCCCTTCTAGGATGGCCCAAGTCTCAAGGAATTGGAACAACACTGATTCCATTCACTACAGTGGTCACCAAGACTCAATCGGCTCATCTGTAAATGGCTTCAAAGACAATTAAAAACCTCACAAAGTTGTTGATACTATCAAACAAGTCAGTGTGTTTGTGATCAACTGGGCTGGTCACTGAATGCCTCTTTGTACTAAGAATAATGAAGCTGGGTTGGCAAGTCTAGAGAGCAGCCATGGGTGTCAGCCATGCTTGTCAAACAAGAGTACACCATGTCTGTTGGCTGGTTGCTAGATATCTGGTGCTGTTGGCTGGTTGCTAGGTATCTGGTTGCTAGGTATCTGGTTGCTAGGTATCTGGTGGAGAACAGAACAGATACCCACTCAGGACTACAGAACTCACTCCCTAACTGCCCTGAGTGTACCTTCCCGAAAGCTGCTTGACCAAGGATCACAGCCACCAAGACCCAAGGACCCATCAATAGGACACAAAGGGCAGGCAGCCTCCAAACTCAAATAGGATCAACTCCCTTCTAATAACTACTCCAGCTCCAGGAAGTGGCAGGGGTCTCTGCTGGGACCACACTGCAGCCTAAATTCTCCCTGAGCTCTCTAGCACACTCCAGCAAAGTTCGCACAAGTTCTTCTCAGAGTTAGTCTTTCCCAGAGAACTCCAAGAGCAACGTTGCCCTTGGCCTACCCCACTGCTCAGCAAACAGTAGCATTTGCCATCTTTTTGGTTGATTTTGCCAAACAGTCCATACTCATTTTCTATGAAAAGAAACATTGTGCATTTCCTTACAGGTGATGTCTTTTATGGATGAAGGAAACCGGCAGAGATTAAAATAACCGAAACCAGTTTTCATTGTCATTTAGAGAGTCCTAAACTTTGTAGGCTAAATTGACAACAGTTTTCTCGAGCACCAACTTACCACTTCTTGAGTTAACTCTATCTTTAAAGACAAAGAAGAGGCATACAGATCAGCAGCAGATCCTGTTTTTAAAGTACGGAAAAAGGTTTCTGGGCATGGTGGCATGTGTGTGCAATTCTAGCATTCAGGAGGCCGAAGCAGGAGAACTGGGAGTTCAGGCCACTCTTGGATACCTACATAGCAAGACCTTTTCCCCAAACTAAAAGACAGAAACTAAAAAAATAAAAAGGAATAAATAAATAGAAGTTAAAAAATGATAAAGTTTGTTTTTTTCTTTCTTATCATCCTAGGCCACCAATGTAAAATCCAATGCTGAGGGATAGAGGGTTTGATAGTTTTGACCAGTTATAGCCTACCTAGCATAGACTCACCTGCAGAGCCAATGAGAGCCACAAACAGCTCTTAGGGATTCCAAAGCACCTAGGATAAGGTCTCCTCTCTCCAAATAACTCCCTCTAGGCTCTTGGGCAGGTTCCATATTTTTGCTGGACCCTACTTCTCTTGCCAACAAAACAAGCTTACATTTAAAAAGGAAGAAAGAAGTCTAAGGTCTTTCCTACCAAGGAAAACGTATGCTTGCTTAACCTTGCAGGTTTTTTCCCCAGGCAACATAAATAAGAAAGATGTGGAGGTAAAGTGTAACAGCAGAGAAAATGTTAAAGGTGTCGTAAATTCAAGTTACCCAATCCGCAAATGTGAATTACAGGAGAGACTATTAAATGAATGGGAACAGGTTTTATAGCTATATTTTCCTTTTGCGAGGTTTCCAGATAAATCATTGCCTATGGCACTGACTGTCATTTCCTCAACCTGGAGTGTTCGAATGCATAGTTTAGCAGTGCCTTGGACAAGCCATAAGTCAAAGGTAACATTTTTAGAAATTAACCATGTCTAGGTCTCTGCCTTGGGTCATGACATGCTGACATAACAGCATCTGTTAGGAAGTGGGTGTGGCAACAGGGTGACACATACTGTGATTTGCAGATCCCACCCCACCCCCACCCCACCCGCCTCCAACTTCTGGTAGCAAGAAACATCTTAGGACAAAGCTGCCATCATCACCCGGGGCCAGGGAGAGCAGGTTTAAGTGGACTGCTGTTTTTTAAGCATGCTGAATTCGACTGCCCCCTAGAGGCAGCATGAACAGTATGCATGTGAGTTACATAAATTCTGTCTTGGAGACAATACAATTAATCCTTGCCTTTGAAGTGTGGGTTCTTCAGCAATGCCTCCATTTATCCTATAGTAGAAACACTTGGGTCCATGGGAAATCCACATCCATGAAGATGATCTCAACACACACCTTCACTTGGTGTGTTGTCAATTGATCTGTTTTGAAACAGTGTCTCACTATGTAATCCTGGGTGGCTACATAGATCAGACTGACCTTGAACTCAGAGATCTGCCTGCCTCTGACTCCTACATGCAGGAGTATGCCACCTTGTCTGGCTTGCAAGCACATGTCATTACTGCCTCATAGCTCAGTGGCTTTTCAAGTACAATTTACAATCCAGGTATTTTTCTTAAGGTGACATTGTCAGCAGCATGTTCTCAGAGTCTGGGCCTGACCATGAAAAACAAAAAACAAAAAACAAAAAACAAAAAACAAAAAACAAAAAACAAAAAACAAAAAACAAAAAAAACAAAAAAACAAAAAAACAACAAAAACAACAAAAACAAAAACAAACAAACAAACAAACAAAAAACCTAAAGCTTTGTCCTCAGTGGGACCTACAATTATCAGAGAAGCCAGAGCACCTCACTTACAGAGTGAAGACAGTCACACTTGCCCCCTAACCTCAAGGCTAATGGGCAACACAGAGCAGAGAACATGCATAAAACACTATTAGAAAAGTGGTTTACTACTCTGTTACTAACAACATGGAATACCAGCATTGATGTTAACACACAAGAAAAAGAAAAAGAAATTAAAAGATGCCTTCCGATTATAGCCCCAAATCTAGGAGTTGGGTTTTAGAGTAAACCTGCCAGGTCAAAGTTTGAAGTAATCAAAAGCAAGGCAGTCTCTATAGAGCTAGGTGCCCTCCTGATTCCAGAGAGGAGCACACCCTGTAAGGCCTTGCTGTATGCTTTTCAGCACTCCCTGGAGGTCCAGGAGGGTGGCTGGCTTTCTCTTAGACACTACAGTTCAGGCACCAAAAACTACACAGATGTGATAACATCTGAAAGGGAACCCCATCCTCCTTAGTAGCTGCCTCTGGGACGAACGAGAGATTATTGCATCATTAGAGCAAATGTCTGCTTACCCCACTCCAAGCCTGGCCATTCCAGCAGACTCTACCCTCGTGATAATGATGATTTCATTGAACAAATACATTGGATTAAATTCTGTGTGAGCCTCAGGTCTTGGCAAACAAATGCTCTCTTTACCAAGGACTGCCAAAGAGCCACTCAGAGAATGAAAACGAAAAAATCCCTGTGAGAAGGAGTGAGGCCCCGTGTCTCCAGGGGGGTAATTTAGTAGGTAGATTAGGCGATACTTGATTAAGAGTAAACCTCCCTTTTCTATGGATATATACAGTGTTTGTACAGAGGGGTTGAATGAAGTGGAGGATTAGGTCACAAATCCACAGGAAAAAGCCAAGGACTTTTCTCAGAAGAAATACACAAGTTACTCCACATTTGGAAAAACAGTCATACTTTATTGGGAGGAAAGAAAGGAAAGTTCACTCATACTATGGGGGTGGGAGGGACTCACTTGGCCCAGAACTGGTAGTCCAAGGACCCTGAGCAAGTCATTTGACATCTAACAGCCTAGTTTAGTAAGAGCCATGGTTTTCATTCAAGGTGCCAGAAGGTGACTGTTAAATGGTATTTTTCAAGACTGTATACAAGGATCGGATATAACAGAAGTCATTTGGAATTCATAGGGATTAGAGTGTAAAAGAAAACAAGTGTCAAAATAAATCCCAGAGAGAGAGAGACAGAGACAGAGACAGAGAGATGGGGTGGGGGAGAGATTTCTGTGGTAACCCTCAGTCCTCCCATGCCCCACCATCACCAAGCTAGCTGCCCATGTCTTCTACAGACACATAAGTACTTGAACACTTCCCATCATTTGAAATCACTAACAGTCCAGGTCACAGTGCAACAATGTAAGATTTATCTACAAACCAAGGGGATACCCAGAGCTCTACGCACCTCTATACATTGAGACAGAAAAGTGCAAACCAGGCTGAACCCCTCCAACAGGTTTAAAGCACGATGATGTTAAAATTTGATGAAACAAATGGAACAGATGTGGATTCTCTTTTCAAGATGAGTTGGGGTGACCTTTGTCAACTTTCCATATGCTGAAAAAGATGGCTGAAATGAAACCTCCCTAAATCACCTCGCACCGTGCCTACCAAACAGCCATGGAAAACTAGGAACTCAGTAAATGCAACTTGACAATGATGAATCTCTGAACACCGGCTGTTCAGGTTTTTTCTAATGGCTGTGCTTGGGTAAGTATGCCATAATGTGGGAACACAGATCATGGGTAGAGTAACAACCTTAAGCTTGGAGAAATAAATTTCAGTCAGTGACTTGGAGAGGTGAACATAAAGACGTAGATCTTAAAATCATTCTCTACTATCTGTATACCACTCTGAAGAGACAACTTAGCAAGCTTGGGAATGCCATAATGAACTGTATGTTCAATGAAAGCTATGCATTCACGGGTCTATATTTGTTATACTTCCTCTGCTAGTAGATTCCAACTCTGATAGGAAGAACAAAGTTAAATGAACTCCCTTGAGGGGGGAAATATGGATATACAAGTTTACATACATTGAAAGATGAAATTATTTCTAGCTGCTTTGTAATCTATTTGTGGTGTTTGTTGGGTTTAGTTTTTAGAATTGTACTAGAAGATCAGAAGCAAATGGGAATATTCGCTTGCTTTTTAAACGAATCACTGTGGGGTTTAATCACTGGTAGAGAAGAAACTTTACAGTTCCCTGGGAACCTATAATTTGGAAACGGAAGCACACAAGAACAGACTTTAGTTTTCAGGCAATAAATTGAAGAGAACTCTGCAGACATACAACAGAAAAGGAGCATAAAATATTGGCGTGTGTGTTTCTTAGAATGTTCGTTCATTAACTCGATATGTTGCACAGGGAAAAACGTAGCCAAAACCTACAAAGATGTCCACTGGGGATTCAAATTGGCATGTTTGCTCAGCAAGAAATGAGAGGTAAGGTGGGGGAAGCATCCTATTTCTGGTAAGGACAATTTAGTGTGAATCTCAAGAAAGATGCCTTGTTGAAAAGTCTCCATATGGGTTCTGACGAGACACACAGAAGCCTAAAGCCCCAAGGCCCAACATAAATACTAGGCTTCCATAATCTGTGTCCAGGGGAAAATTCAACAGAATTATACAATCATAGACACTCACATCTACCCTCACACAGTTCAACATTAACTTAAAAAATGTGTGAATATTTCATCCTCATTGTTCCAAAGGTACTTTATTAGAAATCTCCATTGACTGTAGAGCATTGGATGTAGATCATACTCTACATCTGTATGGCTCATCAAGGTGAAACAGTCACCAAGTAACTGCTGGTGACTCCCCATGGCCACCATCTCCCCAGGTTAAAAACTCATCAGCTTCTCTGGAAAGAAATCCTAGTCACTGAACTCCACAAGAGTAGGTACCATACTGGACTCTTTCCTCGGCCTAATCTTATGGTATGCATCAGGGGTGGTGGGGCTCACTCACAATGTCCATTTGAAGATAGAAGGAGCAAGGACTGGAGAGGTTATCTGTTTTACTCCAGACCACAAAGGACCAGCATTTGGATGCTGACAGCTTCTTCCTAGCTCTGTATCTTTTCCCTTTTTCCCCTTCCCCTTCCCCTTCCTCTTCCCCTTCCCCTCCCTTCCCCTTTTCCCCTTTTCCCTTTTCCCTTTCCCTTCTGTCTTCCCTTTTCCCCTTTCCCCTTCCCCCTTTCCCCTTCCCCCCTTTCCCCTTTTCCCCTTCCCCCTTTCTCCTTCCCCCTTCCCCCATTTCTTCCCCTTCTTCTTCCCCTTCCCCTTCTTCTTCCCCTTTTTCCCCTTCCCCTTCCCCTTCCTCTTCCCATTTCCCTTCCCTTCCCACTCTCCTTGCCCATGAGCATGCACACACATATGAAAAGTCAAATCAAGAACTTTCTCTTCCTACACATTATGAGTGATCTCCTTTGAGACACAAAGTATTTTTCAGACCAAAAAACACCTCCAGATGAATGCTAAACTATCACCACTCCTCAATGGACACAATAAGGTAGGTAGGGTCCATTCTAACTATTACTTAATACTAAGAAAATTCAGTGGGATAAAGTATAGGTTAAGAAGCAGATCATAAAGTGATGAGCAGTTCACATACAGATGTTAAAACTCCCAGGTTTCACACAAAGATTCACACTGACGACTTACCTGGGACAATCAGAATGCCCCTCGACTCAGTTGAGAGTGATGCTCACCAGAGTTTGGTGACCTGTACTCCTTAAATGAGCCATGAATTCCTGAATGCCTTACAGTCACCCTCCCTGCCTATCATATACACACACGAAGGCCAACCATGGCTGAAATCTTTCATTAGGTTGGCTCTTGTTTTCCTTACAATTTAGAACTATTTCTTCAAAACTTGTTTCTTAACATGCCAAATGGCTAGCCTCAGTTTCCCAGTCTTCTTGGTATCTGCTCCTAAGCAGAGAGTGAGATCTCCAATCTATGAGTCAGCCACATGCCTTGCTTTAACCAATGAAGTGCAGTGGAACAAAGTCCACCAGGTCAAGAGGAGGCCTGTGGCCCCTGCACATTTGCTTACTCTCTTCTGTCTCTGTTGCTGCCAGAGAAGAGTTTTCTGGGTCACCGATGCCTCTTGGCCTGAGCCTCAGAATGAACACCTGTAGGACTGTTGCCTCTACAAATGTATCCTGAGTGGGGAAAGGACCTAGCAAAGCCATCCTGGGGCAGTAAAGCCACTTAGCCAGCATGCAAGTATAGAACAATAAACTTCAACTCTTCTAAAACCTCAAGCTAGGAGATGACAAGTAGTTACTAACTCCTTTCTACCCAAAACACAAAGAACTCTGCAGGAACCAAATGTCACCATTTCCCCCCCAACATACAGACCTATTTCTTTCTTAGTTGTGTTACTAACCTAGACCCTGAAGGCAGTTGCTATTCTTGCCACAGAATTATAAGAAGAAACAAAGAAAGTCACATGTCCCATCTAGCTTTGACCTAGAGGCTCCAGTTTGTGCCTCTTACCATTGTATCCTATAGGGAACAGAGGAAGCCCAAGTGATTGAGGTCCAGAGTGAACCTGTGCTGTTGACATAGGCACAGCCATATCGAGGACCCCATGGCCTTGGGCTCACAGGCATGCCAAAGCCTTCCCTTGGAGACTGAGTGTGAGTGTTGATAGAAAATGCTAACCATAATCTCCCCCTCCTGAATATTTATGGCCTGGAGACTGCTCCCCTATAGAAATTGCTCTTGCCAAAATTAACTAAACCCATCTCTTCCATTCAATTGTGTACCATAAGCCCCGCCTTTTTGTTTATCTGTATTTACTAACCCTGCCTCCTTGTCCAGCTGTATGCAATAATCCTGCCACCATCTCCAACGCTATGTAATAAACACACTGGGTGCTGCAGCTTCACCACCAGAGAGCCCAGGTCACCCGCTCCCAGCTGTCTGTCCATGTGTCCATTTGTCTGTCTTCATTCTTTAGACCCCCCAGTCAGATCCATCCCTGGAGCCATTCTGGACACAGCAGTATCCTTGTTGAAATATTAAACAAAATAGCAGCTCTTTAACTTTGTCACTAATTTTTATTTGTCTTTCATTTCAGCATTTTCTTTTTCCATCTTTCTCCCTGCCCCCACCCCACTGTTTTGTTTTTGTTTTTGTTTTGAATCTCCTCTCCACTTCCTTCTTTCTTCCTTTTAATGGCGTGTCACTATGTAGACCAGGCTGGGGACTTCTGATCCTCCTGTCTCGGTGCTCTAGTGCCAGGGTTACAGTCATAACTCCATCTCCCCAGAAGCTATTACTATTGGAGCAACATGTCCCTAATATATTTCTACATGCCACATCTATTTGGTTGGGTAAAATCAAGAACTCAAGGCACCAAATCGTCACAAACCACAGTGCAAAGCAAAATCAGATTAGCTAGATGAGCGGGTGCCAGGCTTTCAACTAGCCTTCTGCAACCAACCAAACCAAATCCTAGCTGAAACTTAAAGGGTTTAACAGACTAACATATAAACAGAAAGTACTTAAAAGAAAGCTAATATTAAAAAATGAAGAGCATCTAGAAAATTTTGTTCTCAGAAGGCAGCAATTACTGCATCTTAGCACATCTGCTAAAAATTCAGGCAAGTGGGAGATTCACTCCCTATTAACCTTAACCAGAGACATTTCCATCTAAATTAATTGTGACTACTTTTTATTGCATTTCCAATGTTATCCTTTATTTGGGGTGGTCAGGAATGCAACTGAGCAATTCCAGATCATGTTATCTTTTATGAACTGGTCTAGGAGGTAGTTATCAAGGCCCCTTAAGAAAATACTGCTATGCAAAAGTTCATGGGCCAAAATAAGACATTAATTTCTATAACTAGATGTGTCCTGAAAAAGAAAGAAAGAAAGAAAAAAATTTCCTGCACAGAGAAAAGACAAAAAAATATTGATGCTCAAAGCATATCAGAGCACAGCTATGAGAATACTCTGCACATACCACGTAATTCTTTATTGTAAGTGTCTGTGTGTCCATGTACATGCTTATGGTGCACATAAGCACATAAACCCACAAGAATTGGTCAGTTCTCTCCCCCATGTGGGTCTCAGGAGCCAAACTCTGGTTGTCAGGCTCAGCAGCAAGTGCCTTTACCCTCTGAGCCATCTCCCTGACCCTGGCAAATGATTTTTCATCTCTTCTAGCTATTTCAAAAACAGTCAATTACCACTATTTATTACAAACATAGCCTGTGCCAACAGTGACCCAAAGCTCTTGATAAGCACCAACTCGGCCCGAACAGAACTCTAAAGTGGAAGTTATCACTTCTGCTTTCAGATGAGAAGACTGAGGCTTCAGGATGCTAACGTGATCTTTTCAGGAATTCTCGGTTCATATATTTTGAAGCTTGGAATGAAATCCAACTGAGAAATAACATCGGTAATTCCCTCAATGGGAACTTTCACCCCAGGCACATGATGATTCATGGTTTATGCTCAGACCACTCCTTGCCCTGTCAACCTGTCAGCTTCTCTGATTCTTCAGGTTCTTAAGTTGGGGTAGGTGGGAGGGGAGCTGTCTCTGTTGTTCACTTCACCCACCTCAAGTGCACGGAGGCCAAAGCCCACATAACCCAAGAATATTTCTACCATGTCATGGTTCCCTATCATCTCAGTTTTCCAGAACTCTTATCTCGGGAGAGTTAGACTTAAGCTAAGTCCCTCGTCTGCCTCCTGCTAACTAGGATGCACGTTGTTTTCCTTCTCAGAGCCTTCTTTGCCGGTAGTCATTCCTCTATCACATATGAAAATAAAACCCTCTGATACTTATTTTCCTCCAGCCCCTTCAGTCAGCAGGATTTATTTCTATCCTTTATGATGGCACCTGCTCCCCTTTTAGTTGAGGGGTCTAGCACTTCTCCTAGGGTCTAAGTCAACCAACAACCTGATCATGGCCTGCCAACATGCACATCCTATGCTTGAATGCCTGCTATGCCTACTAGCTAGACATCCTCCTCCTTCTGAGGGACTGTGCTCCACGAAGGCAGACTGGCTTCTGGCCATCACCTATACAGGGACTTCCTAGACACTTTAAGCCAAAGGATTCAGGTGGATGGAAGAAGAGAGCAAAGCATCTCTACAGAGAACAAAAGTAGTGGGCATAGCATTCTTGCAGGAGGAAGGAAGCAGAGGGGAAAAGCCCCTGTGAGAAGATAGAGATAGAGTACAAAATATCTCTGATGGAAAATGGAAGCAGAAAGCAAAGCTTTCCTGTGCAGAGTGAGGGGTGGAAGGGGAAATCAAAGCACCCTTGTAGGGGGATGTAAGTAGAGAGCCAAGCATCCATGCAGAGGGATACAGATTGAAGCAAAGGCTGGCACTGCTGTTGGGATGTCTGAATCCAATCAGGCTGTAGTTGCATGGAGCCTTTGCACTTAATTTAACCAAGAGACTTCTGCTTTTCTTACTTCAAATAAAGCTGTGCTCTCTTGATTCACATGTAAGAGCCCTGTAGGTCAGGGAGCACACAATGTAAATGGGATAACAGCTGATATACAGGAGGCAGCATAGCCTGGATTACTGAAGCAGTTAGTGAAAGCAACCCACTACTGCCATGTTCCTCTACATTTGTGGTAGACAGGAGGAGTCCTTCAGAATCTTTCTGTGACTTCCAGTTACACCACATGCAAAATCACCAACACTTTTTGTGAAGAATAAATGTTGTGAGTGAAAAAAAAATGACATTTAAAAAGAAAAAGAAAAAAATTAAGGTATTCTTCACCTTGGTTTTATCTTAGTTTTAGTTACTATCTCATTCTTTAGACTTCAATCTAACATCTGTGATGGACAAAAAAATTGAAAGCCCAAACCTTTGACATGAGCTGCCAAGAGTACTGGAGAAGCCATGGGCAGGATTCAGCAAGCGCCCAGACTAACATGGACCCAGAATTGGAAAGAAGATCCAGCCCAAGTTGTACTGTTGAGTCTAGCTCAAGCATCTAGGGAAAGGACAGTTAACTTAGAACCACCAAACCCTGTCTGGGACACAGACAAAGTAACCAACATGAACTAAGAAATCTCCATCTGTGATGTGATACAGCTTTTCCTGGTATTCCCTCTTCGGAATAATTATTCATTTCTCTTTTAGTCAATTAAAAGGATGAACTATGAGTACACGCAGAAATTATCTACTTCTATCTCGAAGGAGGAAACTAATATATAACTGCAGAAAGACACTAACTAATAAGCAGAATTTAACATGAACTCAGGCCAAGTTGAACTCAAATTGTTCTGTTTAAAGACAGGACTGGAGTAAATAAAAGCACTTCAAAGCCAATGTCCTGTTTCAGCTTGAATGTTTTATTAAGCGCACAGGGAGATCTCTGTTCCAAAGCAGGGATGGTTAATGAGGAGAAATTTGTGTTTTGGTTCATCAGTTTCTTTCTGCAGTAAGAGTATCACTGAGAGATAAGTATATCCACTATATTCACTGAGAAGACAGAATGATGATCTATTTTAGAGACTTGGTTTTTATACACTGAGACCAGAGGAAGGCATCCGAATGCCTTTTGTGATAACGACAGGCATCCCTTCCACCAAACCCTCCCAACTTAACCACCGTTCCAAACAGACACTTTGCCAACACCGTCATTGCAGCACTTACCTTTGTAAGGGGAGGTCCAGGAATGGAGAACCTCTGTGGAGCATTTGCAGGATTTTCCACATCCAACTCCTCTTGAACATCATTTCAGAAATGATGCTTTCTACCAAGAAAGACTTATTGAACTTCCTGAGAATATCCCGTAAGTGCCAGACTCAGGTAAGAGTCAAGCCCACCACACCCAAGTATAAATTCCTGCAGAGTTGGTTAGAGTGGATGGTCCATCTGTAAACATGTAGGGATTGAGAAGCTAAACCTGGACTCACCTGCAAATGCTGCGAGTTGTCAACCATGCTATCTTCTCGCCGGCGCACTTCTTCTAACAGCTGGGCATTCTTCTTCTTCTCCAGCTGTTGGTTGTACTTGAGGTTGGCTACCTTCTTATTCTGATCTTTCATGTGCCTGAGAAAAGATGGCACGGCATGGTTACACTAAACCACAGTGAAGGCATGTATTGTCGGAACAAGTTCAAGAAACACTAAGTGCAGAACATCCTGGCACAGGCTCAGGAAAACAAGGGGTTCTGAGAATCCTACATCAATTCAACCACAATAGTGTGGGTGCTCAGCACCCACAAATGGCAGGTGTCAGGACGGCACTTGTTTGTCCAAGATGAGTGAGACAGGTGTAGTTTTCATTCTTGCTCAGTGACAAGACAAACAGATGCTAAAGAGATACAATTTGGGTTTCCTCAAGTTGACGGTCGTCAACAGCTTGCCACAAGAAATGATAGCAGAGAAATGTTTCCAGAACAGATCAAAGGAGTTAACTAGGAGGAGCACCCCATTGAGAGGCTCCCCAACAGAGGGTCTCCCCAGGTAGAAAAAAAATGGCTGGAACACAAGACAGAAGAAACTTGAAGGACTATAATGATACTCCCTAAAGTAGAAGGAGCTTGAGGAAAGAGATCAGACTCCAAGGCTAGTAGGCAGTGTTTTGTTTCTTCTAAGTAGCTGCTGTTCTAATTATTATTGCTCTTTTGAATCTTGTACTTTTCCTGAGATCATAATCCATAACTTTGACTTTTAAAATAACAACCTGAAGTTTCTAATCAAATACATTGTTAACACATAGCTCAAGGTAATAGTTTGGCTAAATACAATGCTGTACAAAGCCCTGGTACTTAGAGGAAAAGTTTACAGGATGCCAAATCCTATTAGCATAAAGGGTCAAGATGGCAAAAGACAAAGGAAAGGGGGAAGGTTAAATTAAAAATGCAAATTATAAGCTTAATGCAGACCATTTCACCAGAAACATTTAGTAAAACATTCCATAGATGTCGGCAGTCATCTCCATGACAGCTATTATACATCTAATCTAACATGTAAGGAGGCAGGAGAACAGCATCAATGTCTGGGGATCAAGGACACAAAGAGGAGGCTAGAGAGTGAATCCTTGGCATCCTTTCTAATCCCTTCACCCCTTTCCTCAGCAACCACTATAACTAAGCCCTGGCTCCCAAGACCAGTAGACTGAAGAATGCAATCAAAAAGAGAACTGGATGATACACAGCAAACATCAGAATGAAACATTGCAAAAGCTGATGAATGTCGCTCTCCACAAGCCACTCTGCCTTTAGTCCTCACAGAATGGTGTACACCCCTCCTCCCTCCACTCCAGTAAGTGACATGCGAGAGCAATGGACCCGTAGCTCACCAATTTGACAAGACTAGCTGACCAGCAAGCCCCAAGGACCCTACTATCTCTGCATCTACACCTTGTGGAATGTAGATATGCGTCACTACAACTGCTTTTAAAAACACACACACAGATGCTGGAGATCTGAACTCAGGTCCCTGTCCTTGTACAGCAAGCACTCTGCCAACACAGCCACCTTCAAAGCCCAGGATTGCTTAGCTAGAGGACACTCTCAAAGAAAAATACATTTTGTACGAATGCCTACCACTAAATGGAACTAACTGCTAAATGCTGCCTACCCAAGTATATCTATATAAAATAGAGGACTGCTGGAAGCATTTGCATGAAGAGCTCATGTAGCATGCTCTGGGTAATCCAAACACAAAGAACTCATTTCTATGGATCCGACAAGGGTTGTTTAATAAATAAACAATTAAATGTCAGGCCCCAAGTCCACGTGTCATTTCAAGCTTTGCTGCTCTTGGAATGAGTGGCTAAGAAAAAATGAAGATCTGAAGTTCATCTGTGGATGTGGTGAGGGACTCTCTTCTCCACGTTCAGCCATTTCCTCATATACTGCTTTATTGAAAATGCAGAAGTTGACAAAAGAAGAGCTGGATTTTAAGTAGCCCTGCTTAGGATACGGGCCAGTCAGATAGGCTGGAGCCAGGTGATGAGAATGAATGGCAGGCATCCACCTTGTGTCCACGTGACTATCACCAGTGACACACCCAGTATATGCCTTCCCTGCAGATGTACAGTGCCTTTCAAATGTACTTCTAGTGGCTTAACTTTAATCTGAGTATCCATGAAAACTAACAAGGAAGGAAAGATTTCCCATCAGAGATAGGAAGGAAGCAGGGAATAGCATAGGTAATCCACACACAAAGAACTCATTTCTATGGATATAACAATGCTTGTTTAATAAACAATCAAATGCCAGATTCCAGGTCCCCACGTCATTTAAAGCTATTCTGCATTTGGAAAGAATTTGCATGGGGAGGTTAGTGGAGCTTCAGGTAGGAAACAACCCTTCACTCAAGGCTCCCTCAATGAAAACTGGTTGAAATCATAGAAATATGAAAGGAAGGGAAATAGAGTGCACCTAGGTCCTCTTGACTAAGACATGGCATCTGCACAGCTCTGGCGTTTGGTGACAGTGTGACCACTGTGAGTTTCCCTGGGACACTTGCAGTTTCCAATACCAAGCCTGCCAGTCCCCATGTCTTCCCTACCTGAAGAAGCAGACCTATGCTGAATAAATCAAAGTTCTGAACTCAATATAGCCCTCTACCAGCTCTAATGCTTGGGAGGCAGGTTATACAGGTACATAGACTGCAGTATGCCCTTGCTTATCTCTCCAAGGAAAATACCATTTGTCTTCTCTAACTCCCACCCCTTGGGCAGATCTGTGGTACTGTGGGGGCTCACTTAAGGAGTTCTCTTCTCCAAGGAATTGCTATTCAAAATGTATCTAAGATACAAATGAAAGACAAAGGAGGTAAAGAGACAGCTCAGCCCTTAGGAGCTCGTGTACAATTATGAAGACTGGGGCTTGGATCCCAGTTCTCACATAATCAGCTAGTCATCACATGCTCGCCTATAACTCTAACTCCAAAGGGCTGCAAGGACAGAAGGTTTTGCTGGGGCTTGCTAGCTTCCAGCCTAGTCAAGAAAGTGCAGGCACCAGACTCAGAAAAAGAATAATCAGAAAGTGATACAAGAGGACACTTAACCTCTCTCCTGGCCTCTGGGTTCCCCAAAGTACATACACAAATAGTAATGGTACAGATGCTTTTCAATATTGAAGTTATATTGACCAAACTCATAAAGGGTTACAAGTATTAAGGAGTTTGGATTAATTATTTCCAACAGGTATACAGGTCCTCAATGGCTGTGACATTTGAAAGAATGTCAGAGAACATGGAACCCTGCTCTTTCTACTGGAACAGTCTGTAAAAGTCGAATCAGCAAGAGTTCTATTAATCCTGGTAAGATCATGTGAGTCTGAGGCCTCCAGAATTACCCTGGAGAATATTGGGCAGGAAGGATACATGCTCCTATAAAGGAAGAGATGTGTGAGTTTGTATGAGGAAATGTGTGAGATGTGAGGAGAAAAGCAAAACTTCTTTGACATCCTTAGCAGAAGCACGAGGATGATACTTCTTTACCTACTTACTCTTTAAAATGTCTTTAAAAACTAACATTACTCATTTTGCGGGAGGGTGCAGAACCCAGCTCTCTCCTGCATGCTTGGGAGAGGCTCAATTCACAAAGCACTTCTGAATTACTTTAGCGATATCCAAAGGACGCATACCTGTTGCCCAAGTCAGCTTTTTTTTTTTTTCTAGGAAAGAAGCTCACAAAAGCAATTGCATGCAAACCGAGTACACTCACAAAACCACTTCCACCAAGCCACATATAATGGAATTTCAAAAACTTTCACTTGTCCATTAGAAGGAAACTGACCAAAGAACTGAATCCATTAGTTGTCTGGAACCTAGCTGGCTAATGGGTAAGGCTAGATGAAAAACTCTCAAGACATCATAAGCAAGCAAAGCAGAGAGCAGAATGATATGCTCAGTCCTGATTATGTGAAAATATAAAGCCCATTTGTATACACGCAAACATAAACGGGAACTTCTGGAAACCTCACACCAGGCTTCTGAGGAAGAGAAATCAAAACAACTTTGGGATGGGACTGGGGGAAAGGGAACTTCAATTTGCTTTCTCTCTCTCTCTCTCTTTCTCTCTCTCTCTCTCTCTCTCTCTCTCTCTCTCTCTCTGTGTGTGTGTGTGTGTGTGTGTGTTTGTCTCTCTCTGTCTGTCTCTCTCTCTCTCTGTCTCTGTCTCTCTGTGTGTAAATGCATACAAATGTGTGTGTGTAAATGCATACAAATATGTGTGTGTGTGTAAATACATACAAGAAATGGACTGACAGACAATAGATATTAAAGGCACAAATGTGACTTCTGACCAATCAAATCACAAAGCACTGCCATCCCCAGCTGGAAAGTAGTCACTATTCTAACTTCTTCATGTGTGGAGTCATTTATTTCACCCCTTCTTGAACTTTACAGTCACCATATTGTGTGCAATCTTTTGTGTCTGACATTTTCACTGAGTATAGAACTATCAGAGTCACCCAAACCTTTTTGGATATGGCTGTGTATATGTGGTGAACCTGCATGTATGAGTATTTGCACGTGTGTGTGTGTGTGTGTGTGTGTGTGCGTACATATACAAGACTATAAATGAGTGTAGAGACCCGAGACCAGTTTCAGGATACTTTCCCAATTATCTTCAACTGAACCCAAAGCTTGCTCACACAGCTAATGTAGGTAGCCATCTTGTTCTGAGAAATCCCTTGTTTCTGCCTTCCCAGTGTTGGAACTATAGGTGGGGTCCCATGGCCATCCAGTGTTTATGGAACTATAGGTGGGGTCCCATGGCCATCCAGTGTTTATGGAACTATAGGTGGGGTGCCATGGCAATCCAGTGTTTGTGTGAATACTGGAGACCCAAACTCAGATCTCTGTACTTACATCAAAAGTGAGCTGTTGAGCCAGCTGCTGAGTGTGCACATATATTTGTGTGTTTGGGCATCTTCACTCTTCTTTATATCGAGTAGTACTCTGCTTTTTTTGAATATTATTATAGTATAATTAGTCTCTTTATTTTAATGAATAATTAGACTATGTAAATTATTTTACTGTTATGAATGAGTAAGTGTCCATAAACTGTCTCATACCAGACATTTTTGGAAATACACTTTCATTTTCTTGGATTAATAACCCAAAACGTATTAACCAAGAATGAAAAAGGCACAGCCCCTGTGTCGAGAGCCTGCAAATCTGTGGTTTAAGTATATCCGTATTACAGTAGTTTAAAACATCATCTTCAGAACCAGATTTTCTGGGCTGTCATCAGAACTTTCCCACTTTCTAGTTTAGTCAGACACTTAACCACTCTGTGCCTCGGCTTCTTTGCACATGAAGTGAGACCCATAATTGTATCCAACTCAAATGTGACTGTGAAGGGTTGACGAGTTAGTCCAGGTAAAAATGCTTAAAACAGATCCCAGCAGGTTCATTCTCTGCATAACTCTCAGCGTACAGTAAGAGTGTAATTGCTTCTTGTGAAATATTGCACACATGTACTTAGTGTCTTAGCTCCCACAGTACTGGGACTGCCTCACACAGTGCACTGTGGAATGCATCAGTAGATGCCTTTGTTATATGCTGAGCTTCACTGGTACTTTCTTCTAATGAGTTACACTCCTGGCAGTTTATCCTGACAGCAACACTGTAGAAGGTCACTACAAGTATAAGTGAATAAGAGAAGACAGTGAGGTGATTGCACATGTAGATGGCCACACACACACACACTGGAGGCCAACAGTCTACATTATATGCAGAATTTCCAATAATAAAAGCTTTTACTTTTAACCACTGAGATGATCCTACTTTGGGGGTGGGGGAAGGCTTGTAAATACTACTGAGTACTTTAGCACAGCTATAAATTTGCGAGAGCTTCCATAAATATTCTAAGGATAGTCTTACAGCAATTACAAAGGTGCTATATGTTGCAGGCAGAAGCATTTCTACGGCAGCCACTTGAATCTCCTTGTCCTCCCAGCAAAAATCCATGAGCCAAGCCAAGTCTGAGGACTGGGCTGGAGACTGAGACAGGTCTTTTAGCCTCTGCACACCTGGCAGCTTCACAAGAACAGCTGTTTGGCCATAGTTTGGTAATAGTCCATTGCTTAAGTCATTGTCAAACCCCATGAGCAGATGTCCAAGCCATCTCTCTGAAGTTTCTGACTTGGCTTCCCTCCTCACACCTTTCTCCTTCCTGCCTCCTCCATGGCACTCAGGGTTACCTAAGAACCCAGAGAAAAGGCACCCTCAGATATATCACAAAATGCCAACACATCTTTAGAAGGCAGCTCATGCCCCTTGACAGGCCGGCATGCCATCTTCAGAACCAGATAATATAACGAAAGAGATGGCAGTAAGGGAAAGGAGGTTCAGATTTGAAAGCTTGAGATGCAGAGCTTCCCAGAGGCAAAGCAGACCTCAGCTTTCCACCAGCTAGCATCAAGTGTGTCTAGAAACATTTCCTTAGATAAGGTGGTACCAACAGGCAATTCCTAACTCAGCTCTGGAGACACTTAACTCAAGCCGGCCAAGCAGATCAAATGTAGTACCCAGAATGTCCTGCCTACAAGAAGTGCAGGGACAAAGACAGAGCAGAGACTTAGGTAATGGTCAACCAATGACTGGCACAACTTTGAGACCCATCCCATGGGCAAGAACCAATCCCTGACACTATTAATGATATTCTGTTTCAATTGTAGATAGGTGCCTACAATAACTGTCCTCTGAGAGGTTCTACCCAGCAGTTGGCAGAAACAGAGACCCACAGCCAAACATTAGGCAGAGCTTTGAGAGTCTTATGGAATTGTTGAGCGAAGGATTGAGGGCTCCAAAGGGGATAGGGTCTCCACAAGAAGACCATCAGAGTCAACTGACCTGGATCCTGGAGGTCTCCCACAGTCTGAACCGCCAAAAAGAGAGTATACTGGGCTGGACCTAGGCCTCCTGCACATATGTAGCAGATGTGCAGCTTTGTCTTCATGCAGTTCCCCCAACAACTGAAACAGGGGCTGTCCCTGACTCTGTTGCCTGCCTGTAGATCCTCCTCCCTTAACTGGGCTGCCTTGTCTGGCCTTTGTGGGAGAGGAGGTATCTAGTCCTGCAGTGACTAGATATGCCAGGATAGATTGGTACACAGGAGAGGCCTACCCCATTTTCAGAGAGAGGGGATAGAGAGAGGGGATATGTAAGGGGGACTGAGAGGAGAAGGGGATGCTGTGATTGAGATGTAAAGTGAATAACTATATTAATTAACAGAAATAATCAGTATAGTAAGAAGCCCAAGACCAAATTTCTTGCCATTTCACATCCAAGCATCTCTCCTAAGAGGCCTACGACCTTGTCCAAGTTATTTTACTAGAGAATGGGGAATATTAAATTTCCTAAGACTAAGGCTCTTAAGACAGCAACTCACACTCAGTAAGTGATTTGTAAACACCAGCCAGCTGACTCTGCTCAGACTCTTCTGCAGATCACACTCATTCAGTAGCCCTCACCCTTGACCTTCTTACCCAAGCCAGAAAGACTCCTGGCAGAGGATACATAGCAGGAAGGAGCAACGATTCCTGAGCAAAAGGTCTATTTCCTGTAGGCATGTCACTCTGAGAGGAATTCTGAAGGCCAGGCTTCCTTCAAGTATAGGCATTCTCCTTCATCCTAACCCTGCAGACCGCCACTTCACCAGAAGCTAAATAGAGGCGCTAAGTGCCTGTTGGGGAAGTACTGGAGATGGAGGGGGAGTGGGCCAGTGTGAGAGCCCCTAGTTCCCTCCTCTAAGGAGCATATGGAGTTATTATAACACCATAGGAGGTTCTAGTTTAATCTTTATCCTCTTCTGGATTCAGTGTTCAAACCCTGGGTATCTAATAAAGGAGGCTCCTCTGAGCCAGCGGACCACACACATTTGTAGGCAGTGCAGAATCCACTATGTTGGCTCTTCTTGCCTGTAGGCCTCCTGTCACATTATGGGAACTTGGGAAACACAGGCTGAAGATGGCAGTTCTGGGATGGTGGTTTGTTCTTTTCGTTGCTAAGCACTAAAGGTATCCCATTTTACATCACCCTCATGCTAGACCAGACTCCATGCTCTGGTTGCTCAGCCCACAGGTAAAAGCAGTTCCCCTTCAGGATGACCTGTCACAGGGTGCTATGGCTCCACAGAGTCCCTGGGGTCTTGATTCCCATCTCAGAGCCAATAATGTAGAAGATCCAGGGAGACAGGACCCTTTCCCTCCATCTTCCACTGCCATGACAGTTCGAGTCAGCGCTGCCTACCAGGCCCCTGCTCCCTCTTCCAAACAAAATTCTCTCTCAATCTCTCTCTCTCTCTCTTTCTCTTTCTCTCTCTCTGTGTGTGTGAATGCATATGTCTCTGTGTGTGTATCTGTGTGTCTGTTTGTGTGTATGCATGTGTCTCTCTGTGTCTCCGTGTGTGTGTGTGTGTGTGTGTGTGTGTGTGCACGCGCATTCATGTGTGTGTGTGTATGCAATGTCCTACTGAGTTTGATTATAATTATTTGTATAAGTATAAGCAAGAGGCTATTCATTGGAGTATGGGAACTTTTCAGTGTCTACACCACTAAATAAAATTATATTTCTTCCCCAGCAATCATTATCTCCTAACAGGGAAGAATGGGGCATCACAAGGTACTTTCCCATCCATGACTAAATAGTGACAGAGACAGGAAGAAGAAGGGGATATTGATGTGTCTTGCTTTCTCCTTTGCCTCCCTTCTGTTCATTGGGACCCTGAACCTGGAGGATGGGCAGGTCATTCTTCCTTAGCTACTCTTCTCTGGGAATTCCTTGCGACAGCTGAGGGCAAGGCAGTGCTTTGCTGATCACCATGATATCTTTCCGTCTACTCAAACTGACATGACTAGCTATCACTGCACTAGAACTTAGCCAAAAATTGCTTTAAAATCCTAGACTGAAGGAGAATGCAAGTGGGAATTATAGTCTGCTACTGATCCAAGAGCATCATGGAATGCTCCTTGTTACAAAGACCACTTTAAAAGTCAGATTGAAAATCCAAGAGTGTGTAGTAAAACAAAATAACCTGGGAACTGCTTTTCTCATTAAATTTATATTCAATTAATCACTGCAGTATCAAGGGCTCAAGTCACTGAGATATCATGTAATGTGCTGGGATACAGGACAAATGTTACCCACTTAACCTTCCTGTAGTCCTATTAGGAAGATCTGAAGTACTTGTTTCTTTTACAGATGAGGAAGTTGTCCCAAAGTTATGGACCTAATGATATCTGAGTCTCAGTTGGTTCATCTCAGAAAATCCTTCTCCCCAATTTCCTCCTCCACAACTACACTATGCCAACCAAGCAGAGACAGTATTGTAGCATTGTTTTCTATTGTGTCCTATACTCTAAGCCAGCTGTATCAAGGTCTAGGAAGAAGCCAAGGAGAATCTATGTTCTATGGTTCAGCCCCTTTAAGCATCATTGAACTGAACAAGAGGACCTTGGGCATCAGCTTGATGGAGTGTTAGAGAATTAGACACAAAGGAAATGGTCATCCCAGAGGGTGAGCTATCTGTGGGGGAGTGTCGGGGTTCAAGGGAAAGAGCCTAATAGCATGCACTTCACAGTGGCAACAGTGTGGTGGACCAAGGAACAAACTGGTCCTTGACTACCACATTCTAAAATGTCACCATCCTAAAGACTTTGATTCCTGTTGCACATAATGATTCAGAGATAAGTATGAGAATGACAAAAAGGAGTGACAATAAAATCAGAACTTCAACAACAACAACAATAAAAACAGGAGAGAAAATGAAGTAGCAAGAGTAATGCTTATGGTATGTAATGACTCCTCTGAAGACAGATCTCCAGGAAGCAAAAGGCCAACTTAAACCAAGGTGAGATCCAAGATGAAACCTTTGCCCTATTTCTATTTCATATCTCCTTTGGCACACCATTTGCTTTTCAAATAACAACAAAAAAAAATGGAATCTGAATACTTGAAAATCAAACATTCACATAATTGCCACAATTCCTTGGAGCATTATATTCCTCTAAAAGCCCATTCCTCTGCTGTTGGACACAGGCACATTAGGGCCAATTTGGTGGAGTGTCAGCTGTATTTACAGTTTGGGGTAATATAAAAACATATGGAAACTGTGAAAATTGACTCCCAGGAGGCTAATGTTAGAGGAAACCAACATTCCACAGTCTGGCCCAAGGTTGGGGCAATTTGCCCAAACAATATACAAGTAGAGCAAACCTCCAAGCGTAAGGGCACTTGGTGTGAGCAGGACCTGTTTTTACTGCATCTGATCTAGGACTAGGCTATGGCAACTCAAGACATAAAGTAGAAGTATAAGCAGGTAACAGTCGTAAATGATGATTTGTCAAATGAGAGCAGAGAAATAATGTGTTGGAGTTTTGATTTTTTGCTATGAGAAATCAATTGGAAAATACTGCTAAACAATAAAACTTCTCTCTGTTTTCGGAAGTCAGTGTGCATATGAAGTGCCGGGCTAAAGGCTGTAAAAATATCTCTGCTGAATGAAATAACATTCTGACATGGAGGAAGATTTTATTCCCACTCTACACATGAATAAATGGAGGCTTATGGAGGTAATTTGCAGCACGTCATACGATTTCTAAGTAGGGGACACAGAATGCCATTGTTTTGCGGATGCCAGAGACCACAGTCTTATCTGTTATCCTACAGAAACAGTAAAACACATATGATGTCTTGGCCACAAAACTCTACAGAGCTTAATAACCAGCCTAGACACTCACTCAGAATGTTAACCATCCTTTCCTCTATGGAGAAAGTAAAGCCCCAGCCTCAACGTAGACAGTTATTCTATGCATTCTTGGGAGCATTTGGTCCCACTGAGGTGTGGCTTATTAGAATATCCCAAAAATAATTTAGACTGGTGCTAAATTTGATATACTGAGGCACAAAAACATTGCCACGAGTCTACAATTGCCAAATAGCCCTTGGCTATGCCATTACAGCTCCTGTGGTTTGATAGCACAGGCATGATCTGACCAGGTTGGAATCAGGGTGACATCCTGATTACCCCACTCTCCCCCTTAGCTTTCATATGGAGAGAATATAATCCTAAATTCATCCCATTTCCTGGCACAATGGAGCTGCTTTCCCTTGAAGCAGTTTTCTGGCTGCAGGCTGCCCTCAGTTCTGAATGATGTAACAAGTTCCTTCCATGTGGTCCTCTATTCAGTCTACAATGTGGATGTAAGGGTTTTTTTTAGCTAGTAGGAGCATCACTCTCTCCAATCTTCTAATATGAAGTCTCATATTAGTCATGTATAAATTGGGAATGACATGCCAAAACCTATGTTACACGGCATATCTATGTGAGAGAGTGGATTATGTCACCTTTGCCATATTCCACCCCCTATATGCAAGCCACAGACACTGCCCATATTCAAGTGGAGGAGGTTATAAGAGGGTATGATCTTGGATAGAGATCATGGAAACCTTGTCAGCATTCTATCTCCCTGTACACTAGCCAACTGAGTTATGTACTACCACGGATATGGCCTATTTCTATGCTTTAGTATAGCAGCCACTAATCCTACATGGCTAATAAATATATAAACATGGCTACTGGATCTATAGAGCTACTCTTTAAACATTACTTATATTATTTTAAATATAAACAGTCATAGGGTACTAGTGACTACCACACTGAATGGCAGATTAGTGTGCAAACTACATGCTTATTTTAAATCTTGGCTTTTGTACTATTCTTTCAAAAGTTCTGTTATCTTTTTTTTACTGTTCATTTCAAACAATTTTCAGGAACCACTTGCCTCAGGATCTACTCAACAGAGTTACGATTCCATTGTTCCAGACTTCTTCCAGACCATTCTCACCAGTTGACCCTAAAGAGCCTTAAAGGCCTAAGTGGCAGCTGAAAAGGAATTACAGCGATGTATGCATCGTTGTGCTTTCCCGAGTATTCATCCCCATGGCAACACACTACAGAATAAATGCCTGTCCTTTCTGTTCCTCTCCACATAACTCAAACCTCTTTGCTTCCTCTGACGTGACTGAGTAACACTCCACTTCCTCAGAGGTGGCCTCGGCACAGCCAACACCCTCCCACGGTCACCACAGCATCACGGTTTCAGTGTGCCACACTCTTCTTAGCTCATGGTGTGCAGGCTGGCTTCTAGCGTCGCGAGTTCACGATCTGTTCCTAACTAGAATCAAAAGTATCAAGAGGAAAGGCAAAAGAAGGGCTGAAATCCTGTGAGTCCTGAGATTACAGACAAAACACAAACAGGGCTTATTTAACACTGCAATAGGAGTCCTCAAAATGTTTAATATTATGGGCTACTGTGAAGCTCCAAAATGAGACAGAGCACAGTGTGCTCACTACTTACTTCACCAAAACTGCTTTTTCCTCCGGAGTTATCTGAGATATCAAATCTGAGAGGTAGGCCTTTGGTGAGTTTCCTGAACTTGCCAATGTATCGACTGCACAGGCTTGCTCCATCCACCACCAATAGCACTGCTGTCTACTTAAACTTCTCTTAAACCTTTGTACCTCAAATAAGTTCTCAATTTTAACTGAGCAAGATTCCAGGAAATCCGATTTTGTCTGCTGATTATGGCTTTCTATTAGAAACAGAGTATGTGATACATAAGTGCTCATTAAAGGTATTTTTGGACTGGCCATATATCTCAGTGGTTTGCTTGCTGGATAAGCTTCATGACCAGAGCTCCATCCCTGGAACTCTGGAAAGTATCTCCTCCAAAGAGTTCCCCTCTTGCTTTCATCAGCACTATCTATGATTCATGTACATACACAGCAATACATACATACATACATACAATTTAAAGAATACTCTTGAACAGCAACAAAATATCAACATGCAACTCACAACTAAGACTTAGTGGCTGCATGTAAAGGAACAAGAATGCGCAGCTTCTCAGCACTAGAGGAGACAGCTCCCCAGAGGAATCCACCAACCTGCATACTTTTCTTTGGATGCTACAGTCCAGATCCTCAAGTCTTGAGGGATCTGCCGAGCAAGCTGGAGATTGTCAGTTCCCAGGGGTGAGCAATGGGAAGTACCTCAAATGTATTCCCTTTGTTCAAGACCTAGGTAAATAAGCAGCCCCACCTGCAGTCCACAAACTTTGGTACTAAGCAAGTGATGGTTAATTCCGATGGTCAGCTTGACTAGATTAAAGAACATCTAGGGCACTGGGAAACCCACCCCATGTGGGAAGACATTTCCAGACAGGACTGACTAAGAAGAGAAGTCCTGATCTGGATGTGGATGGTACTGCCCTGGGGGCTCAGCTAGATCCCTAGTGAATAAAAGGGAAAGAGAAAACGCAAGCTGGATGTTAGCATATCCTCTCTCTACTTCCTCTTCTGCCCAGCTAGAAGATGAGGATTTGCAGCAGCATTGTGATACCCCACCCATCCTGCCTTCTCCACTAAGATGGACTGTATCCCCTGAAATCACAAGCTAAAATAAATCCTTCCTATCTTAAGTTGCTCTTGTTCTGTATTTGGTCATAATAGTGAAGGATACAATTAATACTTCAAGAATTTGGACATAGTTAACTTCCAGTCTTTCCTTAAGAAAGCACAGTGCTCACCAAGACAGATTCATTTGGATGGGACATGGGTCATGCTTTTGCTAGGAAGAAACTGTAGGGTCTTCACAGACTCCAAGAGCCTCCGAGATAGAACAAAAAGACAGTGAGGGGACAGTGACATGGATTCTAAGAATGTGTGCTCACACCTCATATTAGGGGCTTCTTCATTGAAGAACCTAGGCCAAGCAAGTTAATTCCTCCTTTATAAATATGCTAGCTGTGACACAGGATATGGGCAGTCGAACAGTATTTAATCAGAGAAATAAAGGAGATCGCCCATGAAAAGTGTAATCTGGTGGGGTTCCTAAGTGCTACCTTATAGTAGTTGTAATAATAAGGAAAAGAATAATATTATCTTCTGTCCTTCTCACATCTTGGTTGGTTTACTTTGGGGTGGTAGATATCTATCCTTGATCACTGACACCTATTAGACAAACCTGCTGGAAAAGAGATTCCTATCCTCTGAGTCCTGCACCCCAGGATTCACACTGTGCTAAGAAGAAGGCTCTATGGGATCTTAGAATATCTCAGTGTCAAGCTGTGGTCACACAGTAAGTGAAGGCTTCCATCAGAGGCCTCGTGGCTCAGAAATGCTGTGAATGCATTATCAGTATGGGAGGTGACACTTTTTATGTTCCTTTGTTCGTGGAACAGGCTTCTATTCTGCCATGTAAGTTATAACCACTCACCTCCCAATCATAAGAAATGCCAGGAAACTCTTAGTCTAGCTGACCCTAGTGTGACCTGTCCCAAACACATCTCTGGACATGATTTCTCTATCAAACCACTAGATATAATTGGGCAAAAACAACCAGTAAACCCCAAAGGCTTGTTTAGACCACCATTTTTTAATGAAGGTTCTAAAGGATGTATAACATGATCCGCAGCCCTCCTTGGAACCCATCTGTATCTTCTGATGAGGATAACATACATCACTCCCTGACATGCTTTAGTGTTCCTAAACAAGACCATTATTTTTCCATAATAGAGCCACCAAGGGTTCTCATTCTCCCTCCCACCCCACCCCACCCCACTAAAATTTTCTTAATTCCCCACACTCTTTCCAGTTTCCTTCCAGATGGCAGTGACTCTAGAGCTCATAGGCATATGGTGGCCCAATCTATGAGAATGTCATTGTCTAAAATTCATAGAGTAGCCAGTGAGAACCCCAACATAGGTTGATAAATAAGATGGCACATAGCATTTGTAAGCATATGTTTTAGGATTAGGCAAATGATTATTATCATATACACTACCCTACTTGACTGTCACAACCACCTATGGCATGGATATTGCAGTTAGGCATTACTAAATGATGGAGCAATGTCCTGAGAAGTGCACTACTAGGCAATCTTGTTATTATGCACATACCGTAGACTATATCTAAAAACCCCATAATAGTCTGTTATACTCTATAGGCAATTGTGCAATAAGCTACCGAGTATATCACATCAGATGTGGAGTCCAGAATTGGCCAACATGCCATTATGTGATATGTAACTGTGCAGATGGCTAAGGCTGAGAAACAACATCTTTAAGTGCTGATTCTGAATAGAATCCCTGTCAATGTGCTAGTCTCCAAAGCTCATGTGATTTTCCTTGCTTTGTTATTCTCAGTTGTATCACTCACTAATTTCCTACTGTCATAGGTTTCCAGAATAACAACCTCCACCAAGAAGGGGTAAAAGCCCAGAGATTAGCTGTAAAAGTATTTCTCTGTAACTGCCACTGCCACACTCCAAGACCTGTTTTATACACATTCTCCTCTCTTTGCCACACACCCAGCCACATGAGTATTCTGTAGTCTCTTTCAAGTTTACCTCTCTCACACAGCCCTAAGCAATGCTTGTGGAAGCACCTACTCTTTAGGCAGTCCTCATCTGTTCCATATGGAAAAGAAATCCATCTGAGGCTCTGTGAAGATGAACAGGATAGGCCTTAGACAGCATCTAAGCAACCATTTAGATTGGAGATGATTAAAGTTGTGCGGTGGTCCTATAGAAAAGTGGTTATTAACTATTGCTGTGGCCTCATCCAAAATGAGAAACAAGAAAACTAGAAGACAGATTGTATCTAGTACTTGTGCTGTGCCAGTAACAATAAGTTATGCTTAAATTTTACTCTTGGAAAAATACTCCCAATATTAATTATTAAAAGAATATCATTACCTAAGATTTAAGATAAAGCAGTAAAGAGGAATTCCTTTGCAGAAACGGGGTCCCTTGCTCTCATAGGAGCTCAGTCTCACTTGTCACACTGCAGATCCACTTCCTGATGCAAATCCCATTCTTTCTTGCACGTTACAAAATTAAAACTCATGCTTCCAATTAGAAGCCAGAAAGCTTTTCCTGTTTTTCCACTGACAAATGATAAACCTCTACAAAATCAACATAACTGAAACCCAGGCCATGAGCAAAGTACATTCTACAGCCCATGGTTGGTATAAGGCCCCAATATCCATGTATTTATCTCTGGTGTGGCAGACTTGATTTGCAGAGGGAGCAGTTATGCCCGTGGGTACTAGCCATCTGACTGGGCAGATGCTGTCAGCTTTGCAGAGTGTCTGATGTAAAAGAATTCTTGTTCTGTCTCTTGATTTTCTGCCTTTACTCATCAATAACACTTCGAGAAGGCCTTCATTATAATAGATGCCGACGCCCTGACTTCTCAATTGTGAAAAATAAATTTCTTCTCATTGCAAATGCCCAGTTTATGGCATTCTGTCACAGTACCAGTAAAAACACTAAATTTCTTAGAAAATAAGGTGTAATGTCTCTAAAGCTTTTAGAACTCAATTCCTACATTGCTTTTATTTTCAATGAGATCACTTGAATGTTTATTTTTTAAAAGAATTATATGATGTGTATAGATGATTTGCCTGCCTGTATGTCTATGTACCATGTGTGTGCCTGGTACACAAGGAGGCCAGAAAAGGGTACCAGCTCCTCTGGAACAGAAGTTACATATCGTTATTGGCTCCCATGTGGATGCTGGGGCTTGAGCCCAGGTCCTCTGGAAGAACAGCTAGTTCTCTTAACCACTAAGCCATGTCTCCAGTCATGAATGCTTATTTTCAAAAATACTACATCTAAATATGGATCTTTTAGAAAGTTAAGGCTCCCCCCTCCCCCATTCTCAGCGTGGAATGATAAAGGTTTTAGCTTCCCTGACCGCTGGCATCTAATTTCTCTATGGCTCTGTGGATAAAAGTGATTAAAGGAAGAGTCCTGGCCACACCTAAGAACATGATAGCCCAGTAATAACAATCATCATTATCTAGGCAAATGACCTGTTGGGAGACACAGAGTTACAAATCTCTATGAACCAGGAGCATTTCCTGGGCAATTAATCAATGGAACTTTTCTATGAAAACATACCTTGATTAAGCTACTCACATGTGAGCCACAAATGGCAATGACTGATTATAAGCTTCAGACCTGTGCAGTTCTCTGCAATGCTTCTCCTCAGGCCACCAGAAACACCCAGACAAATTCAGCCAGAAGAATAAAGTAACTAAAGAAAGTTATAATCACAGAAAGACGTCGCTCAAAGTGCATGACCTGTGCACCAGAATGAGGCATGCTTGTTTGACACTACAGACTCTCCTCTACTTCCCCCTTTGATGGGTCAGTGTAATTCCCACTAACAATAATGAGAGATATGTGCTAAAAATGAATAGCTGCTAACTCCAGCCATCTGTGCATTCCTGGTACAAATAAAATTGAATGTCACCACCACCCTATTGGATTTCTTGGTAATGCTCTTTGCTGATAAGAACTTTGAAAAAAAAAGGTTTTCTTTTTCTTGCTCATACAAAGCATGCCCATTGCTCTTGCTACATAAAGAAATCCATTCTACTCTGAATCCAGGCAGCCCCTAAGACATGGGGTGAGATAAACCCGTGCTTATCAGGATAACTGTTTCCCCACTCACTATAAATTGAGACAAAGTATACCCAGACTCAAATGATTAAAATGTCCAAATTCTTAGCAGGTTAACTCATTACTTTTCGTCCTTCTCTTGCCGGTTCTGAAAGCTAAGTAGCTGTCCTGTCCTAAGAGCCTGCAGCTATCACTTCTAAACAACTCTCTTGCCCTAGGACTAAGCTAAAATGGACTTAATTCATTTTCCCTTTATGAATTACTGGCTGTCAGATTTCGAGAAAGGTCTTGAGCTTTAATGGAGACCTTTAAAAAGAAAGATCGTGTGCTAGTGAACCCAAGATGGTATGCTGGAGAGCCAGAAAATCTGGATGACAGAGAAGCCAGCAGTCAGAAATTGGAGATATATAGATCTTTCTCCAGTGTTTACATATGAAATGAGAGGTTGGTGTTAAGCCATCTCAGCCAGTGCCTGCAGAAGAGAGGGTATTGTCATTCAGGGGCCTGGAAGCCCAGTGCTTAGTTCTCCTAGCTCATCTGCACTGAGTCACATCTCTAAGGGCCCCATCACCTGCCCCTCAGGGAGGGGACTTAAGCTCTGCCTCTGAAAAGTCCAAGGACTAATCATCAGGTGGATGGATCTCCCTTCCTCCCTTCCTTCGGGGGCCACACAGAAGGCTGTGGCACTTTGGATCCTCCCTTAGGTGTGATCATTAGATCTAATTTTATATGACATTTGATGACAGAACTGCTAAAAATATTTATTAGCTTGGCTAACAACTAAAGAAAAATGGTAATCACGGCTCTCTGGAGAGGCTCTTTAAATTTCATTTTATAGCACTATAAAATGAGGCCATACCCTGCACATTTAAATGGGCAAATTATCTGGCTGGAAGTGGCTCAGAGTCTGAGGTTCAGTTGCAGTCGGTAGACAAAAAACAGCTAAGGGAACACTCAAGGTCAGAGTCCATTGCAAAGACAGTGAAGGTGCCACCAAAGAATAGCAAGCATTTACTTCAAACATGTGACTACATGTATGAATGCCTGTATTTAAGGACAAAGAATTTGGTAAATGGCTTATAATACTACCTCATCACACCCACACAAAGCAGTGCCAATATAAAGCCATCAACTGATCATTTATAAGCAACACACTTAATTATAATTAAATACAAATCCCCTAAGAACATCACTCTTAACCTTTTTGAACTTTCACTAAAAATATCATTATGGATGAGACAGAATTATTTAACAGAACACATTAAAGACAAATATAAAATTGTTAGTATACAGGAAAAAGTAAAATATGAAAGAAGGGTCTAGTATCCATAACTTATAAAGAACACAACTCAACAAAAACAAAAGTAATCCAATTAAACACAAATGAAGAGGTTTAAAATATTTTTCTTTTCAAAGAAGATATAGAAATGGCCTGTGAGATCATGCAATACACTCTACATCATGAATCATTAGAGAAAGCAGATCAAATCAATTGCATACTTATTCGGATGGCTAGGATAAAAAACATGGGCGATAACACGTTTGGTGCAAACATAGAATTGAAACGATACTTTGGAAAATAATTTGCTGTTCCTCCAGAGTTAGTAAGAATCACCTCAGGCACAGGAGCTCTCCTCCTCCATCCCTGTTGCCATAGTAACCCAGGCTACTATTTTCATAGTAACTACAAAAAGACAAAACAAAGGCACAAACTGTGGTATCTCACACAATGTAACATTATTCATCAAAAAAAAAAAAGTAGCAAAGTACTATGCTATAATATTGATAAAACTCAAACAGGAAACACTGAGTAATATGTAATTCTTGAGTATATGAAATGTCCCAAATACACAAACCCAGACAGACAGAGGGCAGATTAGCTAGCAGAGGCTGGAGAACAAGAGGAATGAGTAGGGGAGAGGGTGCGATTTGGGGAGAGGGAAGGTAAGTGGGACTGCTATTGTGTATGCAGTTCTTTTCCTGGTGATAAAATTTTAATTCCAGAATTAGATAGTAGTGACAGTTGTATAACTTCGTAAATATACTAACGCCTACTCTGAAAGGGCTCATTTTATGTTATATGCACTGGAACTTTTAAAAATCACACATGCTAAAACTAAAACATTAAATAGGACAAAAGAGTTCATAAGAAATTGTCTAACCTCTCAAGCTACCCCAGGAGTCACTCCCATTGCTAAGGAGTTTTCAGTAATCTTTCTAGAAACATTTCAGGCATAATGTAAATATAAACACTTCTAAATTTACAGAACCCAGTAGTATACCTTGGGTGTCAAACATGTCAGGTACAGGCATGGCACGAAGGAGTCTGCCAGGAGATGCTGATGTTGAGAGAGAAGTCGCCTGAGGGAACCTGTGATCACCCTCTGGAGAAGTGAGGATCTACGTAGTTCTGAAATTTTTACACACTTGAATAACTCTGCCTGTATATCTCACGCACATCTTTGTAGATTCCAAACTAAATCTCCACTGCCCTATCTCCAGACCCCAAATCACTTCCCCCTTCTACACCCTACCTCCATCAGTCAAGCTAGATTAGAGGAAGGAGCCTAAACCCCTTCTTCTGAACACACTGCACATGAAGGACCAACATTTTCTGCTGTGTCATTCAAATAGAAATGTCTACCCAAGTTGCCCCTTTCTTTCTTTTCCCCTTTCCCTGCCATTTCACAGTATGACAATGAAGTAGCTCCCATCTGGTTTCTTGATGCTGAGCAAAGTGCTTAGCCTTCCTGCTTTACGTATCAACAAATATTTACAGGGCACTAAGCATGAGCCATACACTGAGAATTCAAAGCTGGAGAGGGCACTGTATCATTAGAAAATTCAATGTTCATTTAAAGAAAGAAGCATAGAGACAGGGAATATACTAACATGGAACACACACACACACACACACACACCTTTTAATTTAAAATAACTTAAAAATGAGAAAGAGCTTGATGCATACAGTGAATCAACCCAGACCCAAAGTAGGACTAGAGTGTGACGAGCCTGATATGCCAGGTAGGGTAGTTGTACACAGTCTACTCAATAGAAGAGGAGGTCCACGGGAACCTCCATGCACTGAGCACTCTCATTGAATTTATAAGGACTAGAGAGAGACTCTAGCCCAGTGGTTCTCACCCTTCCTAATGCTGTGACCCTTTAATGCAGTTCCTCATGTGGTGGTGACCCCAACCATAAAACTATTTTGTTACTACTTCACAACTAAAATTCTGCTGCCCTTATGAATTGTAATATAAATATCTGTATTCTCTGATAGTCTTGGGTGACTCCCAAAGAGGTCATGACTCACAGGTGAGAACTACTACTTAAGAGGTTCCTCTCCATGATGGTAGACAGGACTGGTGGGTCAGGGCAGCTCACCACACAACAGCTAGAAAGCAGTGATAGGTATACCTGTGGTGATGTTGATCTTAGAGACTCTGATCAGTTCATGGGATGGTACCACTCACATTTGGGACGGGCCATCCTCCCTTGTGTTTCCCTCTCTGGAAACATGATCACAGATACTCCAGGTCATGTTTCAATAGCCTCTTAGGTGCATGGTGTTGCAACCAAGCTGACATTCAGGACAAACTACCATGAAGGCACACAGAAACAATCTAGCACGTCTGGATGCTCGTGCCTCTTCCTCTTCTACAGCCTAGGTTCAAATTCAGAGCGACCTTGAATAGATTATCAATAACCTTAGTAAACCTCAGTTGATTCATTTATCCACGCTAATCAAGCCTTCCTATGGTGTTGTTATGGTGATGAAAAAAACTAAAAACTTCACATAGAGCACTTAGAACTATCTTTTTATAAAATTACATCTGAAAATGGGGTCTAATTATGTTTGAAGATTAGGTCGTGACGAAGCCTCCCGAGCTTTTACACACTGCAAAACTTGGTATACTGGCTCCTGAAACCAGCCTACAAAACAGCATCACCTAACATTAAAGAAACTGACCAAAGTCAAGTTACTGCTAGGCCCAAACCATCTTCAAAGCCTGCAGGAGAGCCAAGGGTCTGTGGGAGACGAGAAGGCAGAGCAGCAGACCGACCAACAGCAGGGACCTCCCACTCTCCCCAGCAGCCCAGATGGGAGAAGCCAACACAGACCCTTTCCATCAGGCAACAGACAAAGTCATTAAAGCTTCAAAGTTTAAAGTTTAAAAGTTTAAAAACAAAACAAAACAAAAGGCCCGAGCTCTGTAGGAAAAAAAGAGCATACATTGTGATGGCATGATACTACCCTCTGACCTAAAACAAAGACAGCGCGAGGGCCTGCCCTGGGAGTGGGCCCTTCACTCTGTACTGCCAGCCCTCCCACTTGTCTCGGGCAAGATCAAGGCAGATGCAGCTTCCCCCCTCCCCTCCCGCCCCTGAGCTACCGAGGGGCGGGGCTAGCTTCCCCACAAAGTTGTTTTGTTTTTACTTTGTTTTGTTTCCCCAAAGGACAATCATCATACATCACACCAGAGGCCTTCGATTCTTTTTCATCGTTTTTATGCTGCAGGGATTCTCTGATCACACTGTGTGGGGCCATGTAGAACTGTCCCAAAAATGATTCCTGGAAGAAGCAGAAAAACCCCTCCTAGAAATACATCTTCTCACTTGGCTGCTGCCCCAGAATCCCCGCCGGGAACCATCTTAAGCAAGCAGGAGGATGGATGGCCCAAGGTCTTCCCCCATCTCTGCCTTTCATGAATCTTGAAGTAGCTCCAAGGCTGATGACTGCCTTATACAAAGACGCTGCCTCCACGGAGGCCACTCGCCAGGTCCATTCACACTCACTTCAGAAAGAGGAATTTCACATTCCTGCTCCAGAGAGGGTGAGGATCAGACCCGCAGTCCTGAAGAAGGCTGCTCTAAGTGCCAACACAAACAGCTTCTCCTCGGCTCCCATTGTGAGCCGCTTTCATCAACGCTCAGCATCCTTTGTGTTACAGAAACAGATTTCCACCCCAAAAGAAGCACATTAGAGTAGTCCCTAAGGTTCCCAGGGTGCTCGGGGCCAAACCAATTCATACAAAAACAAAAAAGTCTTGCTGTGGAGTAGGATATAGCAGTTAGGTACAGCCTCCAGGATCAAAAAAGGCTGTGTGCGATGCTGCTCGATGCTGCTCCTTACTTGGTAGCTGTGTAAGAGTGAGACCATTACGTCTAATCCCCAGCCTCAGTTTCCTCCTTGCAAAACCAAGATGAAGACCATCATCTCTCACCTTGCTGTCGCTCTGAGGGAAGCATAAAGTATGTCTTGTAGAACGCAGAGCTCTGTGCCGGGCATAAACTAAGTACTGAGTGAAGTTGTCCCTAATTTCTGTGGCTAACAACTGTAGACTGCTGAAGAGCTGCGTGTGTCAGCTCCCCTTTATCAGCACACATGAGTACTACAGGCTGGTTTCTGTCTCCCACACCACAGTTCTTATTGAGACATGACTTGTTCTTCCAGAAACACAGAAAGTATGAAACAAAATTCTGCAGTCTTTGCTGGTTTTTTTGTTTGTTTGCTTGTCTTTTAAAAAGGAGTAAATATGTCAGGGCTGGAGAGGTGGTTCAGCAGTCAAGAAGCACTGGCTGCTCTTCCAGAGGTCCCAGGGTTCAATTCCCAGCACCCACATGGCAACTGTTCCATAGGATCTGATACCTTCTTCTGGCTTTCAGGGACACCTGGCCCACACATAAGTACACAGACATACACAAAAGTAAAACTCTCATGCATATAAATAAAAACACATAAATCCTTTCTTCAAAAGTATGTCCTCATCACTATGGCTCCTTTGTTGTCATTCCCTCCTATGCATGCTGGGTTTCTCCATCCCTCATCCTTCCATCTTTAGTTTCCTCCCCCCACTCTCCATCTTGGGGAAGACACAGAGCTTACAGCCATCAGTAGACTCCTGTTGCTTCCTATACTCAAAATGCTCATAATATCTCCACTGAGTATGCAAGGAATCCACTGTCTGGGCTGATCCTTTTTGGCCATTTTTTCTGCCTGCTATAGGATGCCAGTGGCAGACCCACCTTTTCTTCTGAGCATGCCTTAAATATTCCCACCTCCTTGCTTTCGCTCAGACTACTTACCTACTACCCCATCCCGTAAAATCACTCACATATTTCCATCCAGAGTAAATACCATCACATTCTTTGAAACTTTCTGGAGCACCCACCTCTCTGAATGCTCGAACTCTCAAAGATACTGCCACCCTTTGTCACATATAAGGCCTGGTTTTAGTCTGTCTTTACAATCTGCCTACTAGGTGAGGCTGCTTCCCTAACACTTTAGAAAACTGACGAGCTGAAATCTCACTGTTCTTATCTGCTTCCTGCCATGCTTTCTATTCTGACACATGTAGACAGGAACTATCTTCAGGCAGGTATTGTTGAAGTCAGGGGAGGCTGGGAAACTAGGATTCTCAAGGGGAAAAGGACCTTGACATTGTGTTGGGTCTCACACAAGAGGATGGAGAAGTCAGCACCCAAGGTTCCCATGGAGCATCTATCATACTGCTCTGTGTAGGAAGAACTACAGACTCCTCCTCACCATCCTTTCTAGTGCTGCCTGGTGCATCACACTGCACTTTGTGCCTTTCCCAAGGCTTCTAATAACAGACTCTCTGACTCTCTATATCTTACGTTCTTCACACCTCGAATTGTATCCATTCTGTAGTATTCATGGAACACCTACTGTTTGCATGCACTGCTTGGAGAAGATAAGGCCTTTCCAGATAGAGTAAGCAGACATTGACCAAATAGCTCAGTGCATGTTCTATATTCCAGTGAGAAGCTCTGAGAATGTATTGTACAGCCCTATCCTGGGCTGGCAGAGATCCAGCGAACAGCCAATGGAGGAAGTGACATTTAAACTTCACTTGACCTAGGAAAAAAATGAAGTTATATCCATACTTCAAGCCTTACACTAAGATAAATTCCAGATGGTTCAAAGGCTTAAATTCAGAAAGTCAAACCATAAAAATACTAAAGGAATGTTCGTATCCTCTCAAAAATGCATATGTTGAAATCCAAACCCACAAGGTGATATTATTATGAGGTGGGGCCTTGGAAGTGATGAATGGGATTAATACCCTTATAAAGGAGACCTAAGGAAACTTGTTTGTCCCTTCTTCATTGTGAAGGTATAGTAAGGAGGTTCTGTATGAGTTAAAGCAGGCCCCCAGGACAGGGAGAATCATCTATGGCCCCTTGACCTTAGATTTGCCACTTTCTGGAGCTATTAACCAGTAACTTTATTTATAAGCTAATCTACTGATGGTATTTTGTTATAGGAGCTGGAACAGACTGAGAAAGATATTAAAACATTGAAATAAACCACAAGATAATTGTCTTTATAGTCTTATGGTATAACATAGAATTCTAATAATACAAGATTTAGACAACATTAGAAAGACTTAAGATGACAAATTGAGAATGGTTTTAATTTTTTCTCCATCAGTGTAGCCAACAATAATTACACAAATGAAAAGACATGAAGGAAAATTTCAAACTTAGACCAAGGATGAATTTCTCCATCCTTGAGAAAAGATGGAGAAAAGAGCTTCTATAAATCTGTATAAAAAGGATCAAGAGAATACTGTGGGGATAAGTACAAAGATACTTAATTCCATTTGCACTTGTACTTAGACCCAAAGAAGTTAGTATTAAACTTAAATGTCATTGCCACTTGCCCTGGTGACAAACACAAAAGAGTTAGAAACATACACTCCCAGTCAAACAAATGCCAATGGGGCTTCAAGGATTTAGTCCCTGGAGAGGGCAACTGGCAAAGTCTAGGAGAATTACAAGTGTATTGTCTCAGCAACTTCACATTCAAGAACTTAACCTACAGATCCACCCATTCATAGCACCAAATAGCACCTTCTCATGGTTATCAGTTATAACTATGGCAGAAAAAGAAAGGATCTGACATGCCTGAAAGGCTTTTAAGAGACATCTGGTACAATTTAATAATATGCAAAAGGAAAAAGGAAAACTATTTTGTGTTCAAATGGGAAAGATAAAGATATTTACAAAGGGAAAAATGGCAAGGTTTATATCAATAAATATTATATCATTTTCATAAGTGACTAAGTGATATGATGACTATTGTCATATATATTTATTATAATTGTCTATTATATAAAATCATATCACTCTACTTCTGTGTCTTAGGATGCTATTTCAATGGGCAGACTTGGTCACATCACAGTGCCTGCCTCAAAGCTGATATTCAATTGCTATCTGATAAATGTTTATTATGTAATTATAGGAAACATAGATGAAGGAATATGCTGGATCTGGAACCACTCCTTTAAAAATAAATCAAATCTTTTCCTTCATAAATGCAGAAAGGCAGTAGCTAAATCCCATCTTAGGAGTTCTGGAAAAGTCTAAAATGCGTCCTCATATAAGACAAACAAATACTGAATGAATTCTTTCATGTGCTCCTATAAGGTTTCCTTCTCTAAGCAGAAGATTAATTTCCTATCTGCACTGGCATTTGCCAGATGACGCTTTCAACATTTCTGCTAAAAAGTCAACTTCTCAGTGGCCTAGTGAGGAGCCTGGAGACTTTATTATAGACATTCAGCTTTCTGACAAGAGGAACAATGACACACTTCTCTTGTAAACACAATGCTCTCACCTATTCCTCATGGCATAAAAACCTTTGTCATAGCCAAACCATAACAACTAAAATCACTGCCATTTACAAATGTCTGTCTGAGCCTGGACTGTGTTCCATGTTCAGTGAGAATCATGGCCCTGAGCCTCTGAGTGATAAGCAGTAACACAGATGTCCTCATTTTACACACAAGAGACTTAGACATGACCTACCTTGTCACATGTACTAACTGTACAATGATGACACTAACTTTTGGAATGTAGTCTATCTATGTTCCTACATTTACTGTTCCAACAATAGATAATAACTTGAAAAAAAACTGGACTAAGAGTGAAATAATATAGCATAATGTTTGTTCTAGGACAGACACCCATGAAACCCAAGTGCCATGATGCTTTATCTGGTCAGGAATCCCTAGAGTCTCTACTTAGCATGCTTAGATGATGCAGGAGTGCCCACACTTAGCAGAGTGATAGGACACCTATCTGCCAATTACCCAGTGAGTGTTTCTCACTAAGGCCCATTCATTGCAGGTTATCAGGAGATTCGCCAGCTGGCAATTACTAGCCTGCTCATTCTCTCCACAGCCATTATCTGTGAGCAACACAGCATGCTATCCTTGGAACCATCAAACTGACCAATGGTTCAATAGCAGAGGGCTCTGAAGTTAAATTTAAAACTACTCTCTTACACTTCAGCTCACACATTTCAGTTCAGCCTGGAGAATACCCCAGTTGACCAATGCCAAAGGCCAGGAGAGCCTGTCCCAGGAGGAATGACCCTATCTGAGCAAGGTGCTGCTTGCCTTGTCAATGCCTTCTAACAAGGTCTTCCCAAGATCTGAAATGCAGATTTGCAAAGCAGTTCTCCATGAAATTCTGCCCCTCCCCACAACAAACTATCTACCATTGTGCCTTCACAGTAACAGACTAGGGCCTCATGCAGGTAGCTCATTGCTTCAAAGCTCTGTGGCAATCACTCTTTGCCCTTGCCTTGAAAAGAACTGTCTTAAAACAAAAGTGCTGGTGTATACAGCTCTTTATTCACTAAAAGGAGCAACTCTTCTGCTAACCAGGTTGCTAGCTCAAAAAATCCCAGGAAAGTAACGTTAAAGCACAGGACCATGCCATTCTTCAGCTGAAAAGAATTAAAAAAACAAAACAAAACAAAACAAAACCAAAAAAAAAACAAAAACAAAAACAAACAAACAAAAAAAAACAACCACAGGCTATTCAAGGGAAGCTCAGTTTCATTTCTAAGCCTCCTCTATACTTTCTAAAATTCAAGTTTTACTATGAAAACAATTCTCCAGGATGCACTGCATGTCCAGGGGCTGGGAAATAGAGAAAACACAATGTTTTCTACCTTTAGTAAAATGGTTGCCCCCCAGTGCAAAGATCACTGGGTTCTGGTTCCCCACCCTCCCTATCCAGCTTAATTAGTTTAACTTATAGTCCATCTCATCTCTGGAATATTAGAAAATAGTAAAACTAACAGTCTCCCCCAAAGAACACTTCCAAAACCTTTGTCAGATATAAAACTGACAAGGCGTTTTCTCCAGAGGCAGATGCACAACATCCCCTCACTTTTAAACTGGTTCCCAATACCACTGGCTTCCCAGAGGCTCTGATAGGACCCAGGATGGGCATTCCAAGCCTTTCACTCAACTTGGAAGACCTGTCCAGTTACTACGTGTTCAGGTTTCCCTACAACTTCAGCCAGCACTGTGGGTAATGAAGTGATAGAATTCACATTTCATAAGGGAGACTGTATAAAGGAAATATGATATTATTTTTTCTAGAAAGTGATTTATAATAATACCAAGAAACCAATTTTTAAAATTCCTTCCCCATCTCAACATTTATAGGAAAGGCTAACATATCTTGAGAGATTTACTATTGGCTGATATTTACCCATATGGTGGCACCAACCAAATGCTGAGGGTTGGGGCAGGGGCGGGAGGCGGGGGAGAGACTTGGGAGATGATTTTGGAATGCGACAATAACGAAGAGCTCTGCTAATTTGGTACCACTTATGGTGGGTGGGACCTGGGAAGGGAATCCCGGAACTACCTCTTACTATTGCTGTTGTCCCAGCAGATCTGCACCTTGAAAATGACTTTACTCACTCCCAGAAACAAAAGAACAGCAGAACATCTCAACTACAATGTCAGTTGTGTTCCTGCCATTCTCACTGTGTTCAATAGTACAGGAAGAATGCCAGGATAGCAGCACCAGCAAAAGCTAAAACACGAAAACGCTATAGAGCCAAAGTCCTAAGTCCATAAATCAGAGCTCGTTCAGTGAACATTCACCGTGGCAAGTCCCACTGTGGCCAGACGGGGAAGGTACAAGCACCCACCCCTGGCTACACCTCAAAGGTTCAAAATCATTTCTAAATATAGATCCTATTTTATGTCTGCAGAGACTGTAAATCAGGGAAAACAACTTTCTTCCATTCCCAATAAAATATTTGCACCCAAGGAAAACTCCGAGGATTTCTGGCTTTCTACCAGCTTTGCTTGGGCATAAAATTTTCTGACACTTCACCAGAGACGTCAGCATCAGTATAAGGCAGCTTTAAACAGGGAAATGATTTTCTGACCTGTGGATAACCCCTCTAGCCTCAATGGGAAGTGGGGGGGGGGATAGAGGCCCAAAGCCCCATTTTTCCAGTTATTAGCATCAGGGTACATTGTTTTCCTTGGGGACCAAATCCTTCCTTATAGGAAGTACTGCTCTTTGAATCAGTGAGCTGAGGGGTTAAGTTGGTTTTGTTGCCATATTCCCATGAAAAAGGACTGACAAGTTTAGTCTAGGAAGAAACAGAAAAGGGAAGGGCAGAAGGAATGATGGAGGGACAGAGGGAAGGGGGGGAAGGAGGAGGAAGAGGAGGCAGAGGAGGCAGAGGAGGAGGCAGAGGAAGAGGAAGAGGAAGAGGAGGAAGAGGAGGAGGAGGAAGAAGAAGAAGAAGAAGAAGAAGAAGAAGAAGAAGAAGAAGAAGAAGAAGAAGAAGAAGAAGAAGAAGAAGAAGAAGAAGAAGAAGAAGAAGAAAAGGAAACAGAGGAGTGAGGGAAGCAAATAAGTGACTTGCATGAAGATTCCCCTGTCGCCATCTTGTCCGGGTTTTTGTTTTTCTTGAATTTTCAAATATCTGGCTCGATAGGAAGTTAATTCTTTCTTTTCTTCAGTCTAGTGCTGTGCATGCTTTTAGTACAGGTAACAGAGAACTCATGCCGATGAGGACAGGTACCAAGATGAGGGGGAGAAAACTACCAGGGAGCCCTTTCTCCGCAAGGGCATAGTTTCAGGAACACGGCTGGTGTGGGGCATCAGACTGTAGTCTTGGAGAAAATACCATCAGGCTCAGATGAGGGCCACAGGAAGAAGTAACACCAGGCTAGGCACTGGAAGGGCAGCATCCATGCTGGGCCAGTGGTGGTAGGACCACATTAGCTCTCCTGAGCTCCACATGAAGGCAGAAGCTTCCCCAAAGCCCCTTCCCGGGATATACTCTCTAAACACCATGTTCAGAAACCAGCAGATGGAAAGGAGCTGCCCAGATTTCCTAACTACAGGATTGCTTGGAACTGTTACAAAGGTAACTCTGGCTGGAGTAGTGAAAGATCTCATTTGTAAGTCAGAAAGGATAGATGGCAGGGAGGAAAATCGACACCTTCCCTCACTGACTATGTTAACAAAGGCAAATACTCACCCTTTATGAACTTCAGGTTTTTTTTCTTTCTAATGTGGAAGAGACTACTTTCCCAACCTTAAAAGTGGTAATAACAAGAGGTTACTACATCAGATGTGAACATTTCAGCATGGCGTGTGGTGTTACCTGTGTCTCTGTAGCTACCAATCCTAATTTTTTCTATTTCTGTTATTATTATTATTCCTATTGTAATTATCAACCTACATCATGAGCATTAAAATGAAGAATATCATTCTTCAACTTCAGGTTACTTTAATCGCTATTCTCTAAAATGCCAGCACATACAACCTAGTCCAGCACGTAGTAGGTACTCACTATGCGTTTAAGGAAGCAATGGAATAAAGAATTGTCCCCAACAGATTATAGGATAGTAAAACAAATGACTAGGTGGCTTTCTTTTTACGTCTTGAGCAATGGGCCTCTGAGGTCTGGGAGGTTTGACATCATCATTTGATAGAAGAGTAAGGGATTGAGAGAGCATGGTGCTCAGTTGGGAAGAACGCCACAAATGATTTCTTCTCATAGAGATGTTTGAAGTGATCCTGTAACAATGGCTTATGCCTGCCACAAGGTACAAGCCATCAGCTCATACCCATTCACGGGGAGATTCATGGGGTCATCACCCATGGAACCTCCACAGAACACATGCTGTTCAGTGAGATTTGTTCCAAAAGCAACTGCTTACTCTCTGTGAGGGGGGCACTAAGGCCGAAACACAGACACATCTGAGAAAGGATCCACAGGGAGCCAGGGGCTGGGAGAACCTTCTGGGTTTATTTGGTTGATATTTTGGCAGGAGTTTGAACTGCATCCCAAAGGACTTTTTTTCCTTTTTAGTCAATTCCTGCATGCATTTATCACAATAACCTCATCAGTCATAAGTCACGTGTTAGAAATGAGCAAATCTCCCATAAGCCCACCCCTGAGTACAATACAAGGATCCTACTAAATCTCCGCTGTTCCTACTGCTTTGTATGCAAAGGGAGTCTTCACAGGAGATGCATTTACTGCAGTGGAGACCCAAACAGGCTTGGAACAGAACATGTGCGCTACACCGAACCCAAATCTAATACCAGTCCACCCGGGTTTAAGCATCAGCGTTTAGAAAGGAAATGAGGTAATCTGCAAAAGCTTTTGCAGAGAAGACTTTCTCATGGAGTTCAGGGCATGTAGAAAAGCCCCAGTGTTAGTAACATTTCAAACCTCAGATTGAGAGGGGAAACCTGCATGGCAGACCACAGACTTGTAAGCTCAGGGGGATTAGACTTGATAGTTCTAAAATCCATGATGTACATAAACATCCACATATGTGTGTGGACTCTCTCTCTCTCTCTCTCTCTCTCTCTCTCTCTCTCTCTCCCTCCCCCCTTCTCTCTCTCTCTCTCTCTCTCTCATAAGCCATAAAAAGACAGTTTTGGGGCCAGAATCCTGTAATCAATTCTATTGTTACATTCTCTTTTATTTTGACTGGTAAACCTGGAAGCAGTTGCAGGAGGAGCACAGTTAATTCTAAGAGGTTGCCAGGGCTTAAGAAAGGTTTCCAAGACTCTACAGACTTTTTCCTTTCCGTAAGCTCAGGACTGTCCAAATCTTTCTATACTAAAGACAATCAGAGGTTTTTCCCAATGATGGCCCATTTTCTCCTCCAGGCTCATTTGAAGCAATCTGTTAAATGACATTGGAATGATTTGAACCTTGATTTAGACTGTACAATTTATCTACTAGACTTGGCGGCTATATTTTATCAAAGACATCAGCACACACTACCCTTTATCCAGAGACTTACTAGTTCCTCCAAGTTACTGTTGATCTGGGCCTTGTACAATAATGGAAATAATAATCCATGTTCATACACTATGAATAAGAGGAAAACTAAGTACATTCCATTACAGTTACTGATACAAAAGAAGAGGGGAAAACTGAAGGCCCAGGCAAGGAGTCTGATGCAGAAGAGCAAAGGGAGCCCTTGTCACAAAGGCTTTAATATCTAAAAGTGCGGGTCAAGGGTAGCCAATGACAGAGGGTGAGGGGAAAAGCAGGGCAAAAAGCTGAAAGCTTCACTGAATGAGTGAATCCAAACTCTGGAATATGGATTTGGATGCCAAGTGGCTAAGCCTTCTGCCCATATCCCATTGTGAAATTTGTAATTCTGCAAATAGGTATGGCCGGCAATCTGGCCCACCTCATTAGATCTCTGGTGAGCGCACTGTTGCAGTCTGTGCTATGAACACTGATGAGACCTCTGAGGTGAAGCTTTTAAGAGTGGATTTTCCTGCAATCTGATGATGTTCAAGAGGCTTCCAAGGCACCCACAGTGTGGTACCTTGGAACCACTGAGACTCCTCAGGGCCTGGGAGCCTAGACACACAGAGCTGGGAGCTGGTGGTGAGACAATTCTGGTATGTAAGCAGGAGGCTTCAGTTTGAAGTTATTTGCAGCTGATGTAAAGGCACTGGCTTGGTGGCTTAGGGGACAGAACAGAGTAGAGAGTGGAGAGCCTCCATAAAGAGGAAAATTCAAAAAAGCTTGTCTCTCAAAAGAACTATACAGACTTCAAACTGAAGGCTGGCCTCTTCATCTCATTTTATATTTTTGAAGTCTATATATATATAGCACCCAAACACACAATGAGTATCCTTTATTAAAATCATTTGAATGATAAGAAAGCGCTGTTAGATTAAACATTTTATTATGTTAAATTATCATGTATTAGTAAAAGAAAAAATATTCCTTAACCTAAGAAAGGGAAAATTATTGACTCAGACCTCCAATCATAGAATTCAAAGCTAGGATAGAAATTTCAAATAAAATGTTCACTTTTCTCATTAATCTACAGTGCACAGTCAATCATGAATCCAGGTTTCTACATCCTTTGCCCTGGATGATTAAAGTGTCATGTTCTGTCAGTAAAGAGGAGGAAACTAATAAAGCTGAAACAATGACAGAAAGTTACATGTGTGTGTGTGTATGTGTGTGCACTGTATGTGAGTACACTGTGTGTGTGCACTGTATGTATGTGTGTGTGTGCACTGTGTGTGAGTACACTGTATGTGTGTGTGCACTCTATGTGTGTGTGCACTGTATGTGAGTACACTGTGTGTGTGCACTGTATGTGTGTGTGCACTTTATGTGTGTGTGCACTGTATGTGAGTACACTGTGTGTGTGCACTGTATGTGTGTGTGCACTGTATGTGTGTGTGCACTGCATGTGTATATGTGCACTATATGTGTGTATGCACTATATGTATGTTTGTACTGTATGTATGTGTGCACTGTATGTGAGTACACTGTGTGTGTGCACTTTATGTGTTTATACACTGTATGTGTGTGTGCACTGTATGTGAGTACACTGTGTGTGTGCACTGTATGTGTTTATACACTGTATGTGTGTGTGCACTGTATGTGTGTGTGCACTGCATGTGTATATGTGTACTATATGTGTGTATGCACTATATGTGTGTTTGTACTGTATGTATGTGTGCACTGTATGTGAGTACACTGTATGTGTGTGCACTGTATGTGTGTGTGTGTGTGTGTGTGTGTGTGTGTGTGTGTATACTATGTAACTAACATACTAATCATTTTCAAAAGTGACTTTAAGGAAACCCTATACATCCTTCAAAGCACATTTTGATTTTGAATTTGAATTTGAATTTCACAACACAATTGACTTGATTACTTAAACAAAAGGACCAAATGCTTTGGTTTGTGATGTCACCTGTCTCAGGGAGGAGCACTCGCCCCCTAAGATGCACTTGCACCCTGCGTTGTGTATTTCCTCCGTTCCACACTCCACGAAGTGTCGTCATGCATTCTCTCTTGGGGAAATAGCACAATGACTTCTCATACTAAACAAATGCAAGCAGTAAGGTGAGCTCAGGAGGGAGACAGGGAAAGGAAAACGGCGAGTACTGACCTGAGAGTCAAGCTGATTGGAGCAAGGGTGAGAGCAGCGGTTTGGAGACAAGCAGAAAGGAAGGGGTAGCAGAAGAGAACAAAAGGAGGGAGAGCCATTAGTTTTAAACATACAGCCAACAGATGGTACATTAGCAGGTTCTATAGCCAAATGAAGGATAATAAAGCAACTTTTATCTGATATATACCCCGAAACCTTGGGCACACACCATAAGCTGTTCCATTACAGATCATGCATAAGAAACCGGTATCTGCTGGCATACACATATTCACACAGGCACTGGCGGGAACCAGAGAGCTGTTCCTGCCTCAGTACAGTGACCACATTTGAGTATTTTAAATGAACATTGGCAGAGGAAGTTCCTACCTACTTGTGTGCACAGTGTTTTGTTCTTATATTTGATAAGACAAAACTGAAATCACTAAGGTCAAACAATAAGCTGTGATGTTTTTGAATCTTTTATTTGAATAAGTGGGTGGGGTGGTTACATCCTAAGAGATGGTTTTCCTTCATTCTTAAAAACAGAGGAACTTAGCAATTTGCATTCTGGCTCAAAGATTCACAGTTAATGCTTATTGGGCACTGCACCTCGCTATGAGCAAAGGCACTATGAGTAGGGCTGTTGGTGAGGCACTGCCTGCCCGTTAGCCTCCCTACAAGGGCAACTTCCAAAGCAGGGAGTAGTTCCTTTCCACTGAGAAATACAAGGTTCTGACCGTACCACTGAGAATACCCACATGTTTGTTAACTTATTTGCATAAGAACTTCCAACCAGGTAAGACAGTAGTCTGTAATAGGAAGGCAAGCTTAGGGGAGAAAGTTACGGTTATGCTGCAAGCTATGAAAAGAACATGTAGTAGATGTTCATTTTTGTTAACCTGTAAAATACCCTTCCCCAAAGTGAAGTGGATACACAAAACATCTGTCCAACCATCTGCTCACAGGATCCCTGCCATTTCATGTTGTAATGTAGTTGTAAGGATGTTGCATAAATGGACAAACAAATCCTTAAGATAAAGTCTAACCTAGAACATTTCAAATGAAAACAAGGTTGACAACGATGATAAAAATCAAAGAGAAAATTTTAAAGTGCACACATGGAGAACTTCACAGTCTAGGTCAGATGTCTCTCAGTCGTAAACATACCACTGATCCAAGTCAGATCATGGCCATCATGGTGACTGTAGCCACACAGCTCAGCAGCTGTTTCTAACCCTTCTGGATCAGACTGAAGTAAGTTGAGGATCTTGGCCCTTGATAGAAGATGCTGAGCAGCTGGCAGGTACTTCAGATGGAGCTGCCTTCCATTGGGGTTACTATTGTGTTTTAGTTCCTTACAACTTTATTTTAGAAATTTCTTGGGCTGGAGAGATGGCTCTATGGTTTAGAGCACTGGCTGCTCTTCCAGAGGACATGAGTTCAATTCCCAGCACCTACCTGACAGTTAGGACAGTTCAAAACCATCAGTTACTCCAATGCCAGGGACTCTGACACCCTCTTCTGGTCTCCTCAGGTACCAGGCGCACATGTGGTACATATACATACAAGCAGGCAAAACACCCATACACATAAAATAAGAATAAATAAATTCCACAAATAATTTTTAAAACATTTCTTCAAGTGAAGTAATAAACAAAATTACTCAGAGGAAAGGTGTATATATCAAAATAAGTAGAGCTCATACCAGGTCTCTCCCTTGTATTTTGAGACTTTTAGAATATATTAGCACACTCGAGAGATAATAAGAAAGTTTAAGTTTGCATTTCAAAAATGAGCCCTGAAAGGCATCAAGGAAATTATGTCAGCACGTTATAGAGAAAATCAGAGAAGAAAATAATAGTTTCTTTCTCGACATTAGATATGGTTCTGTTAGGCACCAAAAATCATTTTTCAATGTCTAAATGTCTGATGGCATTAACCCTGATCCAGATAATTAAGCTGTACCATGTCTTCCGCTCTGATGTTATATCTTATAGGGGGAGTCCCCAGGGGCCCCTGTTCCCCCTGTTCCTCCACCATCTAGAGGGATGCATATGGCTGAGGACTCATTTTGAGCTCTGGACAAACATCAGGAAAAGCCCTAAGAGATTTAAGATAATTATGCTAAGGTCACCCGACTGACTCCTTCCCATGGGTGGGACACAAGAAACCCAGGAGCAGGAGGCCTTGCTTCACAGACCTATTATTCCCTTTCCTTCTTTGGCAGCACAGACTCATGTGGAAGTTAAATAAACCCTGGAGAGTGTGATGAATACTGAGAGTGCAGTGCTTCACGGCCTCCAAGGTGCAGTCAGCTGCTGAGTTGTGGAGTCCATGTGACAGTTGACATCACAATAGAGCAAAGGAAGCAGCCTGCTTCTGACCCACTCTCGGATTTGCTTTAGGCCATTGTCCCTGTGACCGGCTCCTCCAGAGCAGCCTATGATTGAAGCAAGAGCTTCCAGCTAGAACACCAGCATCCAGGACAAGAGTTCATTGTGTGAGATGCACATCAAAGGAAACGCACCATGCACCTTAAAAAGCTGAGTTTCCAATGGCGGATGAGAAACAGCATTCTTGTGGCACTGAAGAAACACTGCAAATGGCAGCTGTATACTATGCAGAATATATTAATGGTGGAGAAACTCTTTTAAATGAGAAGATGAACAGAAAAAGAAGACACACTGGCCTCTCGGAGAGAAGCTGGCCCCCACTAGAGTAGCAGAACCAATCTTAACCTCAGGGGTTTTGTTGCACGTGACAGACGTTCTGGAACATTTTAGAACATGAGCTGCTTCAAAAAGAGGGCTTTTCGCTCCGGTAGGTCACGTTACAAGCCAGAGACCACAAATTCATTTCAAGTTCAATATTTTGGTTTTCAAAATCACAAACTTAATTGCAGGCACTCTCTATGACTCCAAAATGGAGATATATGTCATAATGCTAAGAAGTCTTTCGGTCTCAACATTATGAGGTATGAATTTTGTAGTTTCAGCCAGCAGAGATACTGACTAACCCTTGAGAAGAGGGCTGCCTGAAAACGTTGAGGAAGGCCCTTTGGTGGGAATGGTGAATACACATGCAACCCAGCAGATAATGCTTCAGAAAGGGAGGCCAAGGCTGCGCCCTCTTTCCCAGGAGAGTTCTCTCTGGACCTCCACCCCCACCTCCTTAGGGGCCAGGGCTGGGGTGGGACTCAGACATTTCCCAGACTGTGTTCTGCTGCTGGACCCAAGATGCAGGCAGGCCGAGACCTGGGACAGAGTCAGCCTCTCGCACATGTTTTATGAATTACAGTGCCTGGGAGGCATCAGCTTTAAGGAGAGGCAAATGCAGAGATAAAGAAAATGTGCAGAAAGTACATAAAGATAAATGCCTGTAAAATCACTGCTGCTTTAATGCTTTCCATATTGAAGAAATAAAACTGTGAATATTCTTGATGATTTAATGGCTACAAAGCCCAGCTAAGACCTGTTTTTTCAACTAGATAATTAAGCCATTTATATGTAAATGTTTATGGTAGCCAATCCTGATTTTCAATTACAGTTCTCAGGAATTGCTTTAGTACAGAAAAAAAAAATGCCTTCTAAACATTCAGAGAATCACTTTCCCTCCTGGAAACTAATAACAAAGAGGCAGGGCTCTGGTGGCCTCAGGGCCTGCTAAGAGAGGACCCTCAGGCTCCCTGCATGACTTCAGTGCTGAGAGATGAGTTTGTCTACATGGCCCCTTGGTGGAAAACACTGTCCTCAGCTGCTCCTGGGTTTGAATTCCAGTTTTGATTCTTCTGAGCTCTATAATCTTTAGGAAGTCACTAAATGTGTATAATTCATGCTTCTTCATACATTACAGGGGGGGGCTTCTTTGGGTAAGATTAAGTCAATGCAAGTCTCCAGGTCAAGTGCTCAACATGGTATCTGGCACTCAGTGATGATAAAATACAAAGACTTTATTCTTCTTATTATAATTGGTATTACTAGTAATGATGGTGTTGTTGTCTATGACATCATCCACTAAGATAACTGCTTCTCAAAGAGGTAGACTAGAAGTTCATAGACCTGCCGAACAACTGCTCATCTCTGACCATAGGACGGTCATTGGGAATGAATGAATGAATGAATGAATGATCACAAAAGGTGATTAAACTTTTCAATGTTTAGTTTTGAAGCAATGAGACAGAGTCTTAAGTTCTTTGTGATCCTATACTAGCATTTTTTCTTCTTCCTCAGAAAAACTGATTCTAAAATATAACTCCAAAAAGGCCATATAGATAGCTACATCTAAACTTGACCATGGCCCTGTAATTTTAAGAACCAGCACTCTGGTAGACCTTTCCTACACTTTAAATTTTAAAGCTCTTGGAGATCATTTTTTAAGTTCTATTATGCCTTAAATTTTTCTTTTGCATATATTTGTTTGTATGTATGCAGGAAGAGGCATACATGTGCCTGTGTCTGAAGATCAGAGGGCAAGGCTCCCTCTTTTCATTATGTGGGTCCTAGAAATCCAACTCATGCTTGATGGCTGGTACCTTTACCTATTAAGCCATCTTGTCAGCCTACCCTTAAAGATTTGAATTTGCATAGTTACCTCAATAAAAAAGAAGCTGCCTTATGTGCTAAAATTAGTTACACTGAATCAAACTTATTCACAGTGTTAACAAAAAAGGCTATAATTATTAAAATAACTATTCATAAATTTGGTGTTCAAATGATTAAATACAATATTGAAAACATTGCTGAAATTTCACTGTGAATAATCTGCCTACCCAATGCAGGCAGTTAATACTGAGGACTGATTTGTTTTGACATTCCGTTCTTCATAAAGAGGTTAGTGTCCTACCTTATATGAAAACTGGGTAGACACAAAACAGAGTATATTTTAATAGGTTGTTAGAGATTCAGCTTTAACAAGATTCACGGCCACGGTGCTGGCACATAGCAGATGCAGAATTGGAACCCAGGTCTTTCTTTAGCAAAAGCCCATTATCATTCTTGTAAGGCCACAGAGCACTAGTCTGCACATGTCTTCAAGTCCTTCAGAACCTCACAAGGGTCTTTGTCCAAGCTGGCAAGCATTCACTGATTTATTCAAAATTGGCTGATCTCTTCCATATGGATTGAATCTAGAAAAACAAATTCTGCCTCATTGCAGAACCAATGAGAAATACTCAGAGGTTCTATGGAGCTATGTGAGAGTGTTTAGAAAGTCCTTTCCTTACAGAAAGTATAGGAAAAAGCATTAGTAGCTAGCATAGTTTTCCTGACCATGCCACACATAAATATGATATAGGTATAGTTTATCTCAAAATGTAAAGGTACTAGAAGTCTGTTTTAGACTCATTCTTTTAGACTGAATTTGTAATCATGTAGACCCTACCCAACATATTTAACCACACTTATTTTCCAAGCAGGCTAAGATCCTCTTGAAAGATAATTTTTAAGGAGGAATTTGTTACAGTGTGCCAAAAGACATTCAAAAACAAAAAAAAACAAAAAACAAAAAAAAAAAACAAACAAAAAAAAAACACGAGCCTCCCTTTCTCTTATCTGAATGAAGAAATTCCAACTGTATTTCTCCATATTCTCTGTTGCTTGTGACAAACCAAAACCACAAATATTCATCTTTAAAGGGAAGGAACTGAGGTTTCAGATAGTCAAAGCCCCAATTTTTGCATACTTTGCTGGTACAGGTACTAGATCTGAGACACCCCTCAAGGAAGCCAGGCTCTGTTTTTCTAGACTCTGAAAAGGCTCTTAGTTCTGTAGAAGGTAAACCACACCTCTGTAGTACTCCACAGAAAGACAGCATCACTGCTTGCTGGAAGGCTACAGTCCTCATGTATTAACTTCCTTCTAACTTGTGGTATGAGTGTGTGCCAGTGGGTGTTTTGAACGTGCCCTGAGTCAGAGTGAACACCGAGCCATCAGTGTTTGCTCACCTTGGACCACTCCCAGGGTACAGAACTCACCTCTCCAGTTCGGCGATCTTCTTGTCTTTGTCGTTTTTCTCATTCTCCACCTCCTTGAGGATCTCCAGCAACCTGTCCACTTCTGCTTGAGCCTTGCCACACTCATCTCGGTAGTAAGATGCTTCCTTGTCAAGCTGTTTTAGTCGGTCTGCAAACTCGGGGTTCATCCTGGAGTCATCTTCAATATTATGTGCCTTCAACATTACATTTTTAAAGAATGTAGTTAAGACAATGGTTCAGAACAATAGACAGTGTCGTCACCAATGGCCCAGAATGAAACTTTGGAGAGGAAGTAAACAACAAGAATTATGGGTATTCTGTCAGTGAGAAGGCATGCTGGGGGGAAATCATATATTCTAGGTAACTTAAATAATGTTGACTTTAAAGTCTGTGATAGTGTCCCACAGGGGGCTTCTGCTACTGAAATTTTTTTTTTAATGTTAAGTTTTGCTACTTTTGACTTTTTCTTTCCACCAAAATGTAGGGGATAGATGAAAGAAGGGACCAGTGTCTTAGTTCTCCTTCATTCAGTAAGAAGGATGGAGCCTGTCCAATTTCTCACAAGGCAATTTCCATCAAATAATTCAGTTTCTGACTCAGAGAATAAATAGGACAGGAGCAAATTGTTTCCCAAGGCCCAGAAAGGGCATATGTAGAGCCAGGTAGCCTTTAGAAGACTGGTTGACCAAGTACATCTTCCTATTGAGAAATGCCGACTGAAGTGTTTTGGAATGAAGACGTCTTGAATTTAGAAAGGGCTTTCTAACTAACAGTCATACCCATAAATTCTTATTTACTTGACTAGGTTTAACCTAAACAATGAGAAGATGAGCTAGGTCATGAACAAGCACACAGACAAGAATCTGCAAACACATGCATGGGTGGATAGCAGCTGTACACACCAGAACAGACAGTCAACAACAAGCAACATCACTGTAGAATAATTTGCAGCCAAAGTATTTGTGGTTTTATGTGCATGGATATGTGTGTGTGGTGGCATTAGAGTTTACTTTTTCCCCATATAAACTTTTGGCTGAAATATTCCCAGACGGATGCAGAAACACCGCACCACAATGTTTTGCCTACCCCTTGCTTCCCTTCATTTCTAATTGGCTTCTTCAAAGAGCAGGCAGGAAGAGAGCACGTGGCTTAACAATGGTGCACATTTAACATAGAAAGTTCAGAGAAGTCATACATGTATGGTTCTCCAAAAAATCCGTGTGTGAAGTCATAAAACATCAACAATCCATTAGACTTGAGTTTTCTGCTTTCCCGCTTTGTGGAGCACATGTCCACTGTACTTTTATACATTTTCTTTTCTTTAATTTAAGGGAATAAACAAGGCAAGCAAGCTCTAGCTACTGTGGGGTTAAATGGATCATGCATGGTTAGAGAAATTAATACTAATACTACTGTTAGAAGGTTGACAGTCTTTGCAATGATTTAGTAAAAAAAAATTCAAAAATTAGTATAAATAAAATAAATTTCTTACTCATGACAAAATCATTTTTAAATAATATTTTTGCATGTAACATATTATTTAAGCATGAGGATAAAGGGGGGCATAATTTTTCACATTCTTTAAATTTTTCTTAAGAAATAAATACAACTATGAAAAAGAACTTGGAAAAATTCATCAATCCAACATACTATTAAAACTGGTTTCTCTCTTTTACCAACAAATCTCAAAAGTATTTTATTTTTATTTAGTGTGTACTCTGGGCCTCTCTGTAACAGACTAGTGCATGTTTTCAGTATTTATAAAAATAAAAGTAATTATTATGCTTTTAGGAGTTTTTTCCTGCATTAATCATATTTTTATACAAGGTGATCAACATTTAAATAGCTGAACTTCTACTTTGACAATTTAAAGCAGATAGTTTCACTTTAAAATGAACTAACTATATACTTCTATCTGGGATAAAAGTTAAGTCCAATACTTTTGTGACAGAAAACACAATTTTTGATTAGTTAAAATATATTTTATTTCTCTCTTTACATTGTTAAACTGATCGCTATTCTATGACAGCTTAAAAATAAATTATTGGATCATTCTCAGACTCTCCAATCAATGCCATTAATATCTTAAAAACAATGGACTAAGCAATGAGTGATTAAAAACAATCAAAACCCATCAAAATAAATAAACATTTTAAAGTTAAAATTCCCTTCCCATCGCATATGTTTCTTACCAAGGGTTAAGAGTTAAGCATGATAGTCTATCTTGTTTTATTTTAAATTCTTTGTATTATTATTATTATCATTTTAATGAGCAAATAAATGACTAATAGCCATGAGACATTAGTTTTAAATCTAAATTTGCTCTATGTCCTACATCAAGAGGCAAATCAAAAGAATTTCTAGAGACAGTGAAAACATACAAAATGACAAACATCTGGAAGATAATGTTCATTTTATATTATGACTATTACTTTATAAGAATCCCAGACATGATACTTGTGTACAGCTAGTTTAATAGTTTTCTTCAGTTTTCATCAACCCACTCTTTAGAGAAGACTCTCTGAGAGGTTTAGGAAGAAAGGACTGGCTGTTCCTGGCAGGTATGCATGTCCTTTGTGTAATCCTGAGGATGGTAAGTCAAGGCCAGTCTTTAACAACAGGCGAATTAGATAAGGTTATCCTCTTTTTTAGCCCAATAAGTGAGTATGAATAAAGGACTCAAATGATGTATAGACAAACAGAAATCTGAGGGGGAAAATGCCTGAATCTCGACAGTACCGCTGATGTTGTCATGTAATGCTGATGGTAGATCATGTTATTAAAGCCCATTAAAAAGTTTATCACTTAATTTGCTAAACACATGAAACTCAAGAAGAATGAAGACTGAAGTGTGGACACTATGCCCCTCCTTAGATTTGGGAACAAAACACCCATGGAAGGAGTTACAGAGACAAAGTTTGGAGCTGAGATGAAAGGATGGACCATGTAGAGACTGCCATATCCAGGGATCCACCCCATAATCAGCATCCAAACGCTGACACCATTGCATACACTAGCAAGATTTTATCGAAAGGACCCAGATGTAGCTGTCTCTTGTGAGACTATGCCGGGGCCTAGCAAACACAGAAGTGGATGCTCACAGTCAGCTAATGGATGGATCATAGGGCTCCCAATGGAGGAGCTAGAGAAAGTAGCCAAGGAGCTAAAGGGATCTGCAACCCTATAGGTGGAACAACATTATGAACTAACCAGTACCCCGGAGCTCTTGACTCTAGCTGCATATATATCAAAAGATGGCCTAGTCGGCCATCACTGGAAAGAGAGGCCCATTGGACTTGCAAACTTTATATGCCCCAGTACAGGGGAACACCAGGGCCAAAAAGGGGGAGTGGGTGGGCAGGGGAGTGGGGGTGGGTGGATATGGGGGACTTTTGGTATAGCATTGGAAATGTAAATGAGCTAAATACCTAATAAAAAATGGAAAAAAAAAGTTTATCACTGTCCTATGTCTGCTAGATAAAACCTGAACACGATAATAATCATTTCTTTTTAAATGACCATTCATCTTCATGAAAATGATTAAAATCTCTCTTTCAATGATTAAAAATCTCTCTCTCTCGCTCTTGCTCTTGCTCTCTCTTTCAACATAGTACCTACTGATTTCAGGAAAAATAATTTATGCCAGACTATTTCCAATCCTGAAGAAGAATTCTTAGAGGGGCTTTTTGATAGACATGAAAATAGACATAAAATGCACACATCAATAGAAATCTTTAAGAAAGACTCTTATAAGGACATGATCGTTTCTTAAGTTTCATGTAATGGCCCTGACAGGACCTCATGAGTGGGAAGATCTGTGAGTCTGCTGTCCATTCTAAGTACAAATTTAAATGTCTGCATGAATTGCCTAGGAATTATTAGAGTTAAGTAGTTTGACTCAAAGTGAGTTGCAACTATTCTGAGGACCATTTTAGTCAGGAGAATGAGTGTGCTGTATTGAGACCCACAGCCATGGGGCCAATGCTCCATACCCAAAACCATGAAAGGAAACTAGGTTTATGGATCCAATGTTTCCATCAAAGTTCTAAGGTAGGAAGCACCTCTAAAAGTGGGGAGATATACAGATTGTTGCTTTTCAAATTATGACAGAAGTTGCTTCATCTACACTCATAGCCTCTGACCTGGATCTAAGCAGGTAAAACTGCAGCCTAACATATCCCAGACAGTGCAGGCAAAACATAAAAGGACTCATGTTTCAATATATACACACTCCTACTGTGGCGTCATTCTTCTGCATTCAAGATCTGAGTGAAAAGGAACAGTAATTATTTCCTCTTAAGGACCTGATGGTTCAACAAGAGCTGTCCAACTGAGAACTGGGCCCTCCCACCCACTTCTTCTAAAGAATATCAACTTTGTTTCTACTTTAAGTTATCAGGAACTTAATTCTTGAAAATACAAACTGGTATTATTTTTTCCAGAATTTTTTCATTGTAAATATGGACAAGAATATTCCTCCAGTTACTAAATATTTATTCTTTTGTTAACATAGATATTAAACTCTTAGGTCATTAAAGGAAAATCTGGGTATCAAGTTCTGTCTCAAAATAGTTCTTGAAACTCTTGGAGCTACTCACAAATGTACTGTAGAAAAACAGAAAATCAGTAAACAACATCACAGAAATTTCAGTCTTACATGTAAGATCTGTAAGTTTGGGGGTCTCTAGACTATGTCTCTCGTATTTCTAAATATACAGAAATTCCCCTGTACCTGGTAATTAAAAAACAAAGCTGGGTGCCTCACTGATGTGGCCCAGACTCAGCATTTTGATGTGAACTGACTTGGAAAGCCTGGATAATGGGCAAGGGGAATCTGGTCACGCCTGGGGGAGAACAGTGCATTATGATACCCAGCAATTATCCTAACAGAAGTTATCAGAATTGCATCAGGAACAATGCAGAACTTTAGATGTCTGATATATGTCAACCAAGGAAAGAGTGGTTAGCCCCAGCATTGGAAGCTAATAAGTACTGCAATCACATATCTCCAACTTACTTGCACTTAGACTTTTAAAGGCTGAACACTGATTATTCTCACTGAGGTATTGGTTTATAGATCCAGAGGTCTAAGAAGCAAAGCACTGACTTCAGTCCAGAACTCTGCAGTGACACAAGGCAGGGGACATTTACTTATAATACAACAGTCCCTTTGAAATGGGCCCTAACAATTTTTTAATAAAAAGTTATTTCCCTCAAAACAAATGATTAGTTGTAACCTAAAATCCAAGCCAACTCTTAGTCATGAAGCTGTTGATGTCTCATCCACGCTGCCCCTAGACTTCAGCAGTAACTTACTAAGCTTATGCACTGTGAAAATATGACTCTCCGTTACAGTACTTTGCTGTCTGGCTTCCATAGACAGTGTTTCAACATTCCTTTCATATCTTAATAGCAGGATGGGGTGTAAACTATTTCAGACATTGACATAATTCTAAATCATGAACAAAATAGACTCATTAAATTTTCTGACTATAATTCCAGAACTATAACATATTATAAAACTTAAATTTTCTTTCAACTAAAAATGAGTAAATACCAGACATAATTATTGGCCCTAGGTAATATATTTTGAAAGTAATGGTAAATCTTGGAATCTTGTGTTTCATCATTTCAAAAGAAATTATACTTCTTAAAATTCAAACTAACTAAATTCAGAACATTCACAATCTGCATTTTAAACCTGCCAAAAATTTATTTTCATAGATAAAACAAATATGATACATATAAATAAATATAAACAAATACTCAAAAAAATACAAAATAAAATCTGTATACTTAGCACATTTTAAAGCCCTTTATTATAAAATGTAATTATTAACATAATTTTCCTGGAATTTATAAAAATTAGCAACATTGAGAACTAAAGGTATTACCTAGACATTCTGAAATTAAACATGTAACTTTACATTATTATGTCATTTAGTATATTACTTGAGTTCTTTTGACATTGAATGCCTACATCAATTGCTGGATACGTGTTTGCCTGTACCATCTATATTCCCTGAAGTAGATTTTAAGTAGTTATATATAGTTGTAATTTTCTGTCTACATATTGCTTTTAGTTCTCAGGGGAATTATGTTAGTAATTACATTTTTATTTAAAGGGTTTTAAAATGTGCTAAGCATATAGAATTTTCTTTTTTGCCACAGGATACTGGTTTAAGAGTGAATCAAATAGTTTTCAGAAATAGACTTTTTTTAAAAAGAAAATTGCTAAGACTAAACAATAGTCACGAAGGCATTTGTAATCAGTACACTATGTCCCTAGGAATGCATAGCCCTGAAATGACACAGTCAACAGAGAATTCTCCCTGAACATTAAGAAGATTGGTATCTTTCCTCTGTGCAGAATGGAAAAATGCCTGAGATTTTGTGTTTGTTTGCTTTTGTTTTTGTTTTGTAGACCCTTAAATTAAATGTAAGTCCTGCATGCAGTATGTTTACAAGAGGCGGGATTTTAAATGGATAGTGACTGGCCAGAGAGAGCTCACAGAAGCACGTCAGAGGGTTTTCAAATGCACCCTTAGCAGCAACGGGGTATATTATAAAGTACTCAATTAACGTGTCTGAAAAGCCAAATATTCTTTTAATATATAGGAAAGACTTCTGGACTCCATCTCTGAGTGTACTAGGGCTATAACCAAGACAGCATTTGAAAGCAATGATAAACTGTATTATTTGTCTAGAATTAGAAACTAAGGGAAAAAACAGACTCAGTGCACGTTAACCTACATATATTTAACGTGACAACACAAAACTCCTTCAGGATCAGAGACTGGTAGTTAAGTGAAGACAGGTTATTATTAGGAGAAATAATTAAGATTCAAAGACAAACTTTTAAATTCCTACGAAATGACATCAGCACATTATTTAGCAGAAGGGAGTACCTACAGCAAAGGAATAGAAAGTAAATGCTTTATTTGTGCTCCAGAATGTATTTGCAGGAAGATGTCAAAGCCTGATCCTTATTTCCTCTGAGTGTAGACACAAGGACATTGTACAGACAGTAAAATGCCCCCATACATTCAAAACAACTACAGTAAATTCACCAGAAACATGAAGGTAGCCATATTCAAAATAAACACACATGAGCAAAAACGTCCTGGGTACCAGTAACTGGTTAGAAAATAAACGATGGGGGTTAGAGAGATGGCTTAGTGGTAAAGAGCACTGACTGCTCTTCAAGAGGACCCGAGTTTAATTCCCAGCAACCACGTGGCAGCTCACAAGTGTCTGCAACTCTAGGTCCAGGGGATCTGACACCCTCACACATACATATATGCAGGCAAAATACCAATGCACGTGTAATTAAAATAAATAATTAAAAATGAAAATAAAAGGAAAAACGTACCTGCTGCTGTAACGGTTTAAAAACTATGTGTACATACATGTTACATACATGTCACAATAGCTTTAAAAGTAGATACTACAAAAATAAATAACCCAGTCCTGTAATAGAAAAATGTCAAAACTTTACTGTAGAAAAAAAACACTTTAAAAAAGTTGGATCGTGTTTATAAAAGGTAAGAAATAATATTAAAAGCGTATCAATGACTTAAAATTATCGCATAGCATGAATACAACTCAAATTAAATCACCAGGAACTGGGACTTGTAATTGACAGAAGTGACTTCTAAATTCACCTGGAAGGTAAAAAAATGCAAAGCTCAGAACTCCCTAACAAGATAGAAACAAAAGTAGAGAGAAGCCAGCTAGAATCTGCTCCACTAGATGTTTAAACATCACAAAGTCACAGAGCTAAGATTCTGACCCAACAGCAAGAGACACAGCTAAAATGGAAAGACAGATCAGGAACTGAGACCTCTGTTCCTATGAGAGTATAATACTCAAAACTGTGACATCAAGGTCAGAGAACGTTTGACAAACAATGAAAATTAACTGATAATTTTTAAAAACATATACTAGACCTCCTATTGTTAATCAAAATACAGATAAGAGTTGTATTAATATAAAAATGGCATCCAAAAATTTTAATACATGTGAGTGAAATCAGAGAATGACTTCAAAGAATAGAAAAAATAAGAAAATTCTAAATAAAAGAAACAAAGAAAGAAATCCAACCGATCAAAGTCCTCAAAGAATCTCTGTATTAAAAATTAAATAAAATTGTCACAATACAGGAAAAAGTTGTTTATGGAACAGAAAACAACTCATAAGACCCAATGATCAAACTAGTAAATTAAAGGCAAGAGCTTACATATATTTTTAAACCTAAAACTCGTTAGTAATTAAAGAGAAGACGTAAGATGACCTAAGGATTTTTCAAAGTTATATAAAATGGCAGTTCTCAATGTGGGCCAGGGTGTGGTCATAAAGATCACATTTAATCAGTGCTGTGAGAGGGCTCTTGGTTAAAGTTCTCTGAGATACAACATTGTAAGAACTATTGAGATAACCTTAAAAACCAGGATTGTGTCCAGAAAGTTATTCTATGAAGAAGCAAAAGGGCGGGAAGAAGGGTGGAGATGGAGGAGGAAGAGGAGGAGAAAGAGAAGGAGGAGGAGGAGGAGGAAGAAGAAGAAGAAAGGAGAAGATGGAAGTCTGGGTGGATGGGTGGTTGGGGAGCTTATAATACTGACAAAAACGGGTACATGTGACCAAAATTTGTAATAAATAGACTGACTAGATGTCATATCAGTTAAGAGTTACTTTGAGAAAATAATTACAAGAGGGAATGAATTCTAATGTTTTATTCCCAAAAAACCCTAAAATATAAAAATTGAATAAACATTTTGGTATAACTTGGTGAAAAGAAATAGAGAAGTATGTAAGAAAAGAAGTAAGGAAAAAGGAAGGGAGGAAGGCAAGAAGGCAAGAAGGCAGGAAGGCAGGAAGGCAGGAAGGCAGGAAGGCAGGAAGGCAGGAAGGCAGGAAGGCAGGAAGGCAGGAAGGCAGGAAGGCAGGAAGGCAGGAAGGCAGGAAGGCAGGAAGGCAGGAAGGAAGGAAGGAAGGAAGGAAGGAAGGAAGGAAGGAAGGGCAGACGGACAGACAGGGAAACAGAGAGGAAAGAAAGGAGAGAAAGAAGAGCAGCACCTTCTACTTAAGGGTGCCTGATGGAGGAACACGAGCGCATGTGTATTACTCTTCGCTACATCTGCTGTAAGCTGGCCTCTTACTCTTCTCTCTGCTATATCCTTCTTCACTTTTTCAATACCATGGCCATATATTACTTTTATAACTAGGAGAAACGCAGTCATTTTAAAGACTTTTAAGGGTAAAAAACCCATCAAACTGCATCCCTATCAGAACCCCCCCCTGCCACTCCCCCCAAAAAAAAACCTCAAACAAACCCTGGATCCTGAATATATCTGCAGACAGAGGGAGTTAAAAACAAGGAGAGCTGGCAATATTCCCAGGATGCCAAACCATTTGGTTAGCTTAATTAACATGAGGAAGAATGTCAGCCTAAGACCTTGAATTAGTCACTGGAGACTGAAGTTTGCTTTTGAATGCTGAGGCCAGTCCCTGTAACAGTGGAAGAGAAAGGGAAAGTAGAAACCGCCATGCCACTAAGCCATTTCTTTGACCCTATCTACTCTGAGAAGGACTGATAGACACAACCTACTGTCCTGAGAATTCTCTGCAGCCAAAGAACACAGCAATCCCTCTGTTTCATATGCACAACAGACTTAGATTCCTGTCCCGAACTTGTAACTATGGGAAAAAAATGTTATGCAATCTTGTTCTAGAAACATTCACCAATAAATAAATAAATAAATAAATAAATAAATAAATAATAAATAAATAAAATGAATTAACAAAAAGAATCAGAGTGGTTTTTCAAGCTTCAAGATATTCTAATTTAGTATTATAATTATTATTGTTATTGTTGTTAATTATTATTTATCATTATTATCATTGCTATTTGTCTTTCTTAACCTTTTCACTGTCTTGAGCCTATCAATTATGGCTTTCATTCAAATGTTAGGGGAAGGAAAACTTGAGTAGTTTGTTTGTTTGTTTGTTTGTTTGTTTGGTTGGTTGGTTGTTTTGGTTTTGGTACTCTGCTAAGATCCATGTGGAGGACACTTCAGCACAGCATCAGGGATTATGTTTGTAAATGTGTTTGTGGGATAAGATGCAGGGTCCAGGCAGAATCTATGAAGTCCCCCAAGCATCTTGCACATACATCTGTACACAGGCAGAGCTTGGCTTAAGAAGTATCACTGTGCTGACTGAATTACTTCCTTCATGAATTTCTTTTTTTCTGTGATGTGTACTCATTAAGTAGAAGACAATGAGAGTACACAACACATAACCCTTGACCAGTGACACATTCTAGTGACCTTCACTAACTGTACCTCCTAGTAAGCTAGTCTCCTGACAAAACAAAAATATTTCTTTTTCTCTTTTTTAAACTAAACAAACAAATACATGTTTGATAGGAATGCACATGTCATTAGGATAAAGATTGAGTGGGGACATCTAAACTATATTATTCATTTTTTAATAATAATAATAATATAGTTACCTGCTCTTCAGACTTTATTAAACTCAAGTCAGAATAGCTACATTCTGTTGTCAGTAGACCATGTTGTGATCTGCCCTTGGACCTGTGAGATATTTTGAAACTTTTACAAACCCTACATTGTTGTTAGGTGTTTATCAGTCACAGCTCAGATATTAAAGCAAAACTCAGCTTACCACAGAGTTCATACATACAGCACACATATGGGCTGCTGACTGTTCTACAAATGCTATCACTGTGGCATTGAAAGATCTCACAGGTAATACCGGAAACCTAGATCTTCAAGCTGCTTTGCTCTGTTTTGTTTTGTAGCCTGAGAGTTGAAGCTGGGAAGAAGGTTATTCTCAGAGCTGGCCATATTCCTTTGGCTTCTCAATTTTTAAATTTTGAAAGAAATGGCATCGGCTTTGCGCAGATCATTCCTTTTGGCAGAGTGGATGCGGGGAAGAGACTGATTGGTATTTTGGAAGCTTCCCCAGTGTGGCACACTTGGACATGGGCTTAGGGGATCCTCATGCTTTCATATGTTACAGCGGGAACTTTCAGAAATGACTTACTGGATTGTACATCTGATTGAACAACTGTTCAGCTTGCTACATTGCAAAGGTGGGGTGGCATTGCCGCACAGACAAGGAAAGAAGGAAAGATCCAGAAAAACAGCATTAGCTCAGCAAATCCAGTGCATTTGCACAGACGAGCTGCTCTTCAAAAAAAAAAAAAAAAAAAAAAAAAAAAAAAAAAAAAGGAGAAGAAGGAGAAATTTCAGTTTTTAAACATTCCACAGTGAAAGTGAAAGGCTCAGGGGAAACACAAATGTTGACTTTGGCTCCTAAAAAAGAATAGCTGGAATAAGAAATTTAAGGTTTGTGTTACTTTCCCTTTCTCAAGTTAAATAGCCCATGAAATAAAGAAAACTGTCCACTTTTGATGATACATGAAGTGCTGGCCTCCAGCAATGAATCAGAAGAAGTACTTTTGGCCAAGCCCACAATTTATTACCTGAACTTCAAAGTTGGAAATAATAAAAGATTAATTAAATCTTATCATTGAATTTATAGCTCTTCTTAGGTAGTAACGTAAGACTAAATGTTCTACTTGGTGTCTAACTCAAATAGAGACCAGGAAGCAGCAGGCTAGCAAACGTGAAGGATCAGTAAGCAGGGTAGTACCATACTGATTTAAACGGGAAAAGAATTCAAGTCTGCACAAAGATGAAAGGAGCGCGGTGTGGTCTGTTATCAGTCTCCACTGTTTCGGTTTAGAAAAAGTCATTTTCAGAGGTTTCCTATTATGTTCCAAGTGCTTTAGTACCTATAACGGGTGCCTGTCAATTTTGTACACAGTTATAGATGTTAAATATTACTTGTAAATAGTGTTCCTGTGTTAATTTATTAACTGCTAACACATTAATTTGAGGCTTAAGTTTAAGGTATTGTACATAAAATCCTACAGTAATTATTATTTGGTATTAGGTTGAGACAGGACGCCTGTTTCTTCAACTGGAGTATAGCAAATAATGATTTTAACATGCTTTATAAAAATCTCCTAAAGCATGATATTGATTGGAAAACTAAAGGGAGGAGAAGTCATGGCTCTTTAGATTCTGTGGCTTCTCAGCAAATTCTTAAAGATGCAGGTCAGTTACCCGCTGCAGCCTGAGCCGTTACTCAAAATCACTCAGTGGATGGAATGGTCCATACACCAACAATGAGATCGTCTCAGTCCCCAGATAGCTAACATTAGTGAGTAGACGTAGTTATTATGTACACTCAGAGTTAGTAGCTCTGCCTTACCTGGTTAGCACTGCTTCATTAACTCACTAAAATCAGCACAGTTCCCTCACACATGAATATTTGACAGCCATTTCTAAGAGTTTGGGATAGAATACATAGAGTCCCTTTTCTGTGCATTTTTATCACAAAATATTTGAAGATTTCATAAGTCTCTATCCAAAGGTATTTAAAATGGCTATGTACCCAAACTTCTTCACAAATCTTTGTGTAAAAACATTAGCTTACTTTAGCCAGGCATTGTTAATAGGATAACAAGTTAAAATCTCCATTGTCACAGGCAGACAAAGTCTGGTCAGCTAAATGCTATTAATTTATACTCTCATGTGGATTTCAGAAGGAAAAAACCTACTTAAACCATCACGAATCTTGAGTAAGATACCACTGGAAAAACTCACAGGGTGTTTATTACACAAGATGATTATATTTTCAGCTTTTATTTAGTGAATCTGTTTTATTCACAAGTCACAGGCCATTCCATTCAAGGGAGGCAAAGGCGCCCGTCTGAGCTTTCAGTGTTGCTTACTTTTCGTTAATGTGTGTTTGTGTGTCTGTTGTTATCTTGTGCTTTGAAATATCCAATGGAGATCTCATTTCTTTCTAAGGTAAGGTTTTAATGGACCTAGAGCAGAAATTAGAGACTACTGAAAAAAAAAAAACAAACAAACAAAAACCAACTCCTTCATATCTAAATTCAGTCAATATTAAAGAGCCAGATGTAACAACGTAGCATCTGTAGGTTAGGCATAAAAATATCTAAATTATCATTACCTTTTAAAGTTCACTGTACCATGTGCTTAGGAGATGGCATAAGTAAAGACTATGTAAATACTTAGGGATTAGTTACATTTTCATGAATTAAATAATTCCCTTACAGTAAAGCAACTATCTGGTGACATTGTAGAATACTAAAATGACATTAAATACCATGCTAAAAGGCTGTAGGACTAAATGGGAGCTTAGGAACGGTATGCTACAAGTGGGCAAACCAAGCTGAACTGAAGCAGACTCGGCTGAAGTATATGGATGTAGACTCAATAAACGAATTGAACCATAAACATGGAGACTAGCGCATCAACATGTGAACCTCTTCTGTCTGTCACTAGGGGATTTCAAAGGCCAACACTGAGTTATACTGACAAAGGGCTTATGTTCACCACATATGTGTAGAAATCCTACATGTAGAGCTTTGATCTCCACGATGTGAGGGTATTTTTCAGGCATGGGTATGTTTGAGGTTCTCCTACACTGCTACAAGTAAGGTGACCAAGCAAAGGCCATTTCCCTTCGCTGTAGCGTTACATTTGAACATGTTTCACCACTACCTAGCTATTATAGTAAGTAAATGTTAGTGTATTATAGAGTACAATACAAATATGTCAAGAAAATATTTCATGCCCCAAATGCTAAAATGGCCAATTCGATCTCCACCTAAATAGCCTCAAATGGGCAATTGAAATTCTTTCACTTACCAGTCCAGATTTCTGCCTTGCTAAATAGTATTACTTAAAGTAAGGGAGCTGTTGAGACAACCCTGAAACTAACTTTTTTTTTTTTCAAATTTTCTTGCCATGTTGCTAAAAGAGATTAATTAGGCACAGTTCACTTTATTTTCCCATGTGCCTGTGTGTGTGTGTGTGTGTGTGTGTGTGTGTGTGTGTGTGTGTGTGTGTGTGTGTGTGTGTGGTGTATGCCTGTGTAGATGACTGTGTGTGCCCCTGGACAGACATGAAACAGCCAGAGGTAAACACTGAGTGTCTTTCTAGGTTACTTCTCTACCTTATGTTCTTATACTTTGACATACTGTCTCTTACTACCCTGGAACTCACCAATTACGTAAACTGAGAAATCCAGAGATTTATTCATCTCTACTTCCCAGGAATAGAGGAATTACAGGAATATGCCTTTCTGCCTGGTATTTCTTTCCAAAGGCCTCCTGGGGATAGGAGCTAAGCATTTTGCCCAGAAGCCATCTCTACAACCATTCTTTCTGAGGCTTAGTGAGTAGATTTTCTTAGTGTAAAATTTCTCATGGTGATTTTCCTAAAATCCCTGTGTAGCAAAACAGTTACATTTTAATTTGTATTGCAGAAGTTCATAGAAAATAGAATATTTAAATGTTAATCATTCAAAATAATTCTTGAATAAATGTGTGTACTGCCCATATCTTTGGCCATCCATGCCACCCATAACTATTTTCATAACTATGGTTGATAAATCCCCATTCTAGTGTGCTGTGGGTCACAGTAATCTTGTTGTATGCTTTATTTGAATGCTAAGATTCTTATCTCTTCTGGTTAAGTTTATACGTTGTCAAGAGGAACAAAAGACTTAAATTAATTACATTATGAGTTTTATATGAACAATGAGTGCAGACAAACCAAACAACGTAGGGAAAGAGGCGAAGGGACAAGGCATGACTCAGATGCACTCCACAACAGTGTGCAGGTCGGTGAGAACAGTGAGGGCCACACGGAAAGAGCCTGCTTTCCTTTCCAAAGACGTCTGACTGTGACGAGCTTCCTCAGACAGTAGGCCTTTATTAATTCACTAAAAATCATCATTCTACAGATGCGCTAGGGACTTGGCTATTTCAGCGAACATCTAGAAACTGAGTGTTGCCAGGAACATGTTTGCCAAGTTGTATTACAAAAAATTGACCTACTTCTGAAAGTTGGAAAAATTTGTCAAAATATAAGGAGTCCTCTGGATTCTCTCCTCTGTGGAAACATTCTCATTCATCCTTTTCAGAGAGTTTAGATTTTTCCCAGAGAATAGTGGCTAGTTGTTATTCTTTCAGTTCTGCTACTATTTTATCTTTTTCAAGTTTTCTTTTGATAGGAAACTTCAGATAGTTTTTTTTTTCTCTTTAGATTTAGAGAGAGAGACTTGATGCAGACTCCTTGGAAATCAACTTGAGTGTTTAACTAAAATCCTTTCATTAGCAGACAGCAAATGATAAAGAGTTTGTTTATTTTGAAAAACGAAAAAAAAATGCTTATTCCTTAACTGTGTTATAAATTCACTCTAAAATCAGCACATTTCTTCTTAGACTTCGCTTACCTTTTTTAATTGTGCCTCCAGTTTGTTACATTCCTCCTTCTTTTGTTCAATGGCTATTTCTAGAGACTTCAGTTTGGAGTCCCTTTTCAGTCCTGCAGAAGCTAACGAGGATGCATGTTCTTTGAGGTCGATTAAACTGGACTGAAAGAAGAAGAATGCTAGTAAGCAAAACATCATGATTTCTCCTGGCAAGGTCTTCAGCATACATCTGCTGATTCTACACAACACAATAAAGTATGTATTAAGCATAACTGGCACATCTTACTAAGGGAAGAATAATGAACTCTGATCTGGAAACTAAAGATGGCTGCCTTGCAGAACAGATCAGGATCTCATTGCAATAGAATCAAATGTGACTAAATGGAGCAGTCGGTACATGCAGTTTTCACATCTCAAAGTCATGCTAATGATAAAAGTCCTGAGGTGACCTTTTAGTAGCACCTCTCCAAACAGACAGCTAAGCTCTCCCGTTTGTATTTATTGTCACTACGCGGTGCAGACTCTGAGACAGGACTGAAGCACACTCCGGACTTGGATGCGTCTTTCCAAGGATAAATCAAATATAAAGGAAACATCCTATGAAACTCCATCAAATCCCCTTTCTTTTAACAGAAACACAACGATTAAATTTTTCACATATCTCCTAGTAAATCAAAGATAAAGTTCTAAACCTTAGTAGTCCAGACTCAATAAATATGATTAATCTCCCACTCAGATACAGGACCGCCTATATTGCTGAGTTATCAACCATGTCCAGAATTCTAAGCCTCCCTAGATAGCTTGAATTCTAAAATCCAAAGAAATAAATACTTGAAGACATATCTCTGAACACAGTTTTCACTATTAGGGCAATGTTCATCACCAAATATGAAATGGCTAAGAACCCCTACTGACAAAAATGGACAGGTTGGCCCTTTCTAACATCACTGTAACAGTAGAAAGGTCGTAAGCTCACGATGTTCTCTCAGTAAACAGTGATGCTGCCTACTGCGTCATACAAGACCCTTCCCTGAGCACCGGATGTCCTTAATGTATGGAGGTCATCATTGCTCCTCCTAGACACGTGAACCATTTTTTCATGACAGCAAGCTGAAGTTCATATTCACTGTTTGTCTTGTCCAAGGTCACCTAGCCATTAAAGGCAGGTCCACATCTCAAACTGAAGTCTACAACTCTAATTTCACTTCCACAGGGGCTGGGGGAGGGTTATAAAGGACCTTATAATCCAGTCATTTGTCACAGTGACGACATAGTATCACCCAAACTAAATCATAAGTGCCCTAAAAACTGCAACTCTTTGTTCCTTTTTAAATAGTAAATTGCCAGTTGTGATGGTCGGCTTTATTTGGTTACTCTGAAACTCCTAGTTATTAATCTAGGTGTTGTGAAGAGATTTTTCAGACATGACTAACATCTATAATCAGTTGATTTTAAGTTTTAAGAAGACTATCTTCTGTCCTCTGGGTGGGGCTGGTCCTATTCTTTGAAAAAAAATAATAATAAAAGGCCTTAGGAGCAAAGCTTTCCCCTGTGGATTACAGCAGCAGCCTGTGTCTGAGTTTTCTATCTGTACTTCCTGGTAGTCACATTACACCTGCTGGGCTTGTCCAGCCCCCCTCCCTGCACCACCACCCTCCCACCCCCCGCCTTAGAGTATAAACCATCTCTTTTCAGGGAGTCCCTTAATTTAGTTAAATTTATTAATCTGGGTCTGTTTCTCTGACTGAACCCCAAATGCCAATGCCAAGTGAATTTGGCGGGACCTGGCAGTATTCCCAGAGCTGCCCAAATGATGCTCACTGTGGCTAGCACGGCTTATGGAGCCGTCTTTGTCTAAAGCTTCTGCTCTGCCATCTTACTGGGCTCTGGTTTTCTTTACTAGGAGTGAAGTTTAAGGCACGAACCCTCAAATGGCACTTCCAAATCCAAATAGTAAAGAATCGTATAAATGAGAGTGAACATGCTTCTGTCTCATGCAAATCACAAACCCATCCGGTCACAGTTTGCAGTACAAAATGTGTTGAAAAGAAGAACTGCATTTCTTTTCACCATGACAAAGCAATGAGCTTCTCTCTAAAAATCCAGTAAGCATCCATTTTAGGGATAAGAAACTGTCCTCTGGATCCCTCAGAACTTCTCTTGCATCAAAGCTTTAAGTCCCTGTTTAGGAAAAACTGTAGTGATCTATGTGGAGTTATCACCATACAAGGGATGGGTAACCATGGATTTGCTGAGAGAGTGGTAGCCATGGCTTAGAAAGATGGAACATGTCAAAGAAGCCTGAGCCATCCGCAGAGGTGGGGAACTTCTGGGAAACAGAAAGCACTGTGGCAGGGACAGCTGAAAATAAGGATGCTAAGGAAAATAAGGCACACAGCTGCTTCACCCAGGTCTCCACCAAAGCATACTCACGAATACTGACACATCTGATGAACATCCCCTGGAACATGGAGTCTGTGGCCCCAAACAACTGCTCCAGAACCCCCAGAGTTCCTTAAAATATACTTCCTGTCTTACTGTAAAAACACAGGGGGCACTTATACTCTGCATTCATCTTTCCTATAGTGTGAAGTGGTGGGATGGCTTTAAATAATTTACTGTAAAATAAAAAAGTCTAAAATTTTATGTTCGATGTCATAATTTTTTTTAACCTGGGAGATACTGGATGATCCATTTGAGAATTGCCAGTGAATGCAAAATACCCCCCAAGTCATGAATAAGCAATGTGGAGTTATTATTGCTGTTGTTATTATATTAACTGATGTTCAAGCAAAAGATCATAGGACCTAAAAACTCCTCTAATCCATACAAGTGAATAAGATAACAAGGTAATAAGGTTAATAAGGAAAGTTTCTAGGGACCATATCACAGTCAGCTGAATGGTAAAGATGCCCAGAGGTATCACTGATGAAGGGAGACACTGGGACTATTTTCCTTGGAATTCAGGCAGCCTTGTTGCCAGAATCTTCACACTAAACTGTGTGTTCCCTGATACCATCAGTGAAATAAACGTCGACAAAGACAGGGTTTTGAGGGCTGCAGATGTGATGTGGTTGTTTTTCTGGACTCACCTCTTTCTCTGTCAGCTCAGCCTGTAAAGCGTTGACCTTCTCTTTGAGGTCTTTGTTCTCCTTTCGAAAGGATTCTATCTCTTCTAGTCTTTCTCGATCATCTCTCTCCCTCTGCTCTTTCAAGCGCTCTATTATTCTCTCCTGCAAGGCAGAAAGAACACAGGGGTTAATAATTCATCAGTGTGTATCACTAAGCCTATTGCAAAAGAAAATCAGGAACAATTCAACTAAAAATTTCTCTGTATCACAGTAGTGTGTGTGTGTGTGTGTGTGTGTGTGTGTGTGTGTGTGTGTGTAGAAATATGTGCAGGCTGGTGCACATGCAAAGAGATCCTGATATCTCTTATGTTCTTCAATCCCTCTCTACCTTATTTTTTGTGATGGTTTCTCATTGATCCTGAAACTCACTGATGTGGCTAGTCTGCTTGCCTGGTGACCTACATTAATCCTCCTATTTCTACAAAGTGCTAGGATTACAGATACAAGCTCCTATGAACATTTTTTTTATTATTTTAATGAGGGCACAGGGTATGGAAGTCAAGTTTGTATTGCTTTGTAGGAAGAACTTTGTAGAGGTTCCCCTATTCCTGGAAGAAATAACATTATTGTTGTTAATTATCATCATTATTGTTATTATTAAAAACTGTTATTGAAGCTTACATTGTGGTACAAAAATATATTTCAGCTGGCTGAAAATAAAACCAGACAAGAAAGAAATCATGACCTCCCCCCCCAAATTTCTCTTCTCTAATCACAGCAGGATGGACCACTGATGTTCAGTCTGTGAGCTGCATTTCATTCACACTCCCTGAAAAATGCCTAGAGCAGGTCTAGAGGCAGGAGGGTCAGCCAGAAGCTCTTCAGAGCAGAATACCTACACAGTGCTGGGAAGAAGCAGAGTGCCTTTCTTTGGTCTTAACCCTGCTTCTTTGGCTTCTTCATTTGGCGTCCAAGGACTTCCTGAAGCCTCTTCTGAGACTACAAAGAGGACTACTGGGTGGTGAGGAGCCGGGCCTACTGCCCCACCCAGGGCTTGAGGCTGAGCTAAGGAAGATATTGTGAGACAAACAGAAGCCTGCCAAGAATCTGAGTTGTTTCATCTTATTTTTGGTGTGTCTTGCATTGTATTCCTTTCAGTGGCTCCTTCACAACTGCTGAGGACTCTAGAATTCAGGCTCAGTTTAATTGAAGTATAGACATCTCTTGCACTGAGAACTTACTCTGTACCAGGAACTCATATGTACTTCTTATTAGTTATGATCACAACCTCAAGGGCACAACTGTAACTGGTGAAGAGACGAGGCCTCTGAGAGTACCCAGAGGCTATGGACTCATCCAAGGTGACCTGATGATTGTTGATACAGACTGAACTAACAAGGAAAACATGAGACAAGGACAGACCTGCCTTGAGTGTGGCTTTTCCAGTGTCTCTGGAGACAGTTCGTTGCTGCTGTTGTTGTTGTTGTTGGTGGTGGTTGTCTGTTTTTCCCAATGGTCTCTTGACAACAACCCGAGACTCCAGAACTTGGGTTTAGTTTGAGCAAAATGCAGATATTTCCTGTACTGAAAACTTATTTCACACCAGGGACTGTCATATGTGTTTAATGAACAGGGAAGCTAATTTGAATATTAGCCTGTGACTTGAGATCCCTAAGGAGGCAACTGTGTTGTCAATTATAATAATGTATATACCTAATAATTTGAGGAGAAGAAAAATGACTACTGTTATCTTGTAATTTTAAAGCATCTTGCACATAGTACATTATTAGGTCAGTGGGTGGCACAGAGAAAATGGATCTATTAACTATGCATATTTATTTCTTCTTGATCCTGGTTATGGTCTTATTTTACTTTGGAGGTAAAATGCTAACTAACTAGATCCTATGTGATCCACAAAGGAAGAAGTGAGAGCAGTGAAATATAAACCTGTAAGGATTTTTAGCAGCTTTCAGACTCCCAGGCCTTCTGATCTTTGCCTGTACGACAACTGTCAGTCTACCTTCTGGACTCCTCTGTCCCATCCCTAAATCACATAGATGCTGCCATGACATTTCTCAACCTCCAATGAAACCATGTCACCCAACTGGAAACCTCCCAGAAGCCATGTGGTCAGATGCATCACATGTACTGTCTTTCAAAACTCTTACACAGTTTGGACTTAAATTCATCCTCCCAGCTTAGTCTTGCAAAGAGCAGCCCATGAGTCTAGAACTGGACAACCTGCCTGGCACACCACAGGGTACTCTAAAATGATGGTGGAAGGAAGAACTTAAGGATCCTCTTGCTTCAAGGATCCTCTTGGCTTCAAAGCAAAGGTCATAAGATGGAGAACTGTGTTAATATTTAGAAGGTGTCAGTCATTCAGAAAGTAAGTCAATTTGCTTTAAACACTGGGTACTACTATCTAGGCATTGAGAGAGAAGGAAGGAGAGGGGGACAGTGGGAAGGAGGGAGGGAAGGTGGGAAGGATGGAAGGACGGAGGGAGAAGGAAACAGAGAAATAGAAGCAAAACAAGCATTATAATACTTTAAAGGTTATTGGTGATTCAGTATGATAAAATACTCCTCCATTGATGACAGAACTAATTTAACTGTCACATGTAGAGGACCAGATGTCAAGAACATGTGTTAAAAGTCCCAATATGCCAGGATCCACTTGGTTAACATCTAGCTTGCAGAAATCCCAATACCATATTGTTCTTTGAGCCATATTTGCACTGGCAAGCTCTGTGGGCACTCATTGGCTCTGCACAGCTCGATTCATGAGGTGCTTTATCAAAGGGTAGGGACTGCATCTCAGTGGCCTGGGGCTCTACTGTCCAGCTTTCCCAACTGCTTATCTGGAAGGTGGCTACAGCAAGGCTTGGCCAGACAGGATTTGTCAACTCAGTGGGTTCGAGCTCTTGAGCTTCTGTGTGACATACTCAATGTTAGTTTCCACTGGTGCTGCATCTCATACCCAGGGCAGCCTCATGGGTGCTAAGCAAATACTCTACCACCATGCTTTGTCCCTGCCTAAGTAACAGAATTTTGACTCAGTGACCTGTATCATTTTATATGCCTTCTACAGTTGAATGAGTTCCTGGAAGTTAAAGTCAAAAACACTCTCCTGGTGCCATAATAAAAGGGAAACAGTAAGGCAGAGTTTGACATATTCCACACACCAGTCAAAGACAGCAGGCCATTACTTATTAAAGGCTGAGGACATAATTCAGCATAACAACACATGCTGGAATGTGTAAGACCCTGAATTAGATTACCAATACTATAAAAGGAAAATTACTTATACACCCTCAAAAATTTACTAATTTTTTTTAATTTACTGATTTTTTTTTTCATACCATGCCTTATTCAAGAGTAGTGGTTCTCAACCTACAGGTGTAAACCCTTCAGAAACCTTCTATCTCCAAAAATATTTATGTTATAATTCATAACAGTAGCAAACTTACATTTATGAAGGATCAGTGAAAATAATTTTGTGGTTGGTGAATTACCTCAATGTGGGGAACTGTGTTAAAGGGTCACAGCATTAGGAAGGTAGAGAACCACTGTCCTAGAGGATATGTTCAATTAACTGTAAGTAAAGATGGAATTTCTGAGAGAAAAGCTATTTAAGGTTATAGTATGATGTCCTTATAAGTACAAAGATCAGGAAGTTTAAGTCCTTGTGATACTTGATCTTAGATGTCAGTATGACTGAATCAAGCTACATGTCAGCGATTAATAAAGCACACTCTGGGTGTGTCTGTAAACCTATTTCCAGAGATCAGTGTAATAGATTATTGATCCTTTGTGGGAGCATAGTATAGCAGCATTATTAGGAAAGCAGGGCAGGGGGGACAGTTCTTCTGTCAGGTCACAGCTTTAGAAAAGCAATTAATACAGCTTTACTTATGGGCTAGGTGGCCTTGGTGAGTACCCCGGGAGAAGCAACAAAGTTTCAATCATAGGGCAGCACTTACAGGATAGAAATGACCTCCAGGAGTCCTGGGTGACCAGTTAGCATGGTCACAACCAACAATGCTGCCTGCGAAGTCCAAATATCTCATTTTACCTTATTGAGCCCATGTCCTACCTTCAAAATGGAGGAGTGGTATGACAGTTAGTGTTATTTGACATAGTCTAGAATCACCTGGGAGATGGACCTTTGGGCATGCCTATGGGGAAATATCTTGATTATTATCGATTGATAGGGGAAGAACCATCTTAATTGTGAGTAAGAACATTCCTTTGGCAGGGAAACTTTGACCATATAAAGGAGAGAGACAACTAAGTAGTAGCATATATTCATTTATTGCTCATTTTTAGTGACTGTGGGCAGTATAATAAAATGCTTCAAGCTCCTATGTTGCCTTGACCTCCTGTCCATGAGGAACTGAAGTAATTCTTTCTCCTTAGGGGATTTTATAAGAGTACTTAATCACAGTGGACAGGAAAAGAAACTAAGAGATAAATTGGTGTTAGAAGTGGGGTTGTCAGTACCCCAGAGCTCTTGACTCTAGCTACATATGTATCAAAAGATGGCCTAGTTGGCCATCACTGGAAAGAGAGGCCCAGTGGACACACAAACTTTATATGCCCCAGTACAGGGGAACGCCAGGGCCAAAAAAAAATGGGAATGGGTGGGTAGGGAAGTGGGGGGGAGGTTATGGGGGACTTTTGGGATAGCATTGGAAATGTAATTGAGGAAAATACGTAATAATAAAAAAAAAGAAGTGGGGTTGTTGGTATGATAAACCCGACTATGTGACTCTTAGGCTGCTAGAACTATTTTGTGGCTAGAATGTGGAAGAACTTAGAACTGTAGGCTACAAAAGCAGGTGAATGTTGGAAATAGAAGTAATGGATTATTCTGGTTGGATTTTTGGTGACCAATACTGAGAATATGTGTACTATGGATGCTGTGCTGATGGAGTTTCAGAGAACAAGGACTCTATAAGGAACTGGGAAGGGAGTCATGTGTATGATATTTTGACCATGAATATGGCTTTCTGCCCTGATAATTTGAGTGAAGCTGAATTTAAAGATCATAAACTAGTCTTTTTGACACTAGAAATTTGAAGACAGGAGTACATTCAGGTTGAGCACGTCTATATTTTACTTCACTTATTCAAATCTATAGTGAAAATCAGCAAAAAAGATGGGCAGAAAGATGTAAAAACTATAGTAATTAGAAGACAGAGGGTAATTATTAAAGATCAATATGCTGCTCTATACTATACCAATAGAACACATGCACTGAGGGAAACATACTAGCCAAACAAGGCTCTGACTTGTGGGATTGCAAACTCATTTGAAGGGGAGGGTCTAAATTAAAACAGATTTGCTGAATGGCTCCCTTGTTCTTGGAAACCAGATGCCTAGAGATGTGCTTCCAGAGTCAGGTCACAGAAACTGATGTAACTATGTTCCAAGAGGGTCAGGCTCCATCCTGAGCGAGCACATCACTGTTTCATTCAAGCTTACAGTCATTATTTTGAGAAACTAAAACCAGAAGATATAAAATATCCATAATGGAGCACAGAGAGAAATGAGTGCAGGCTCACTTACTTGCTCAGCTTGCTTTGTTTTCACTCTTGCACAGTTCAAGACCAGCCATTGAAATGGTGCTGCCCAAACTCAGGCTGAGTCTTTCCACCCTAATTGAGCCAATTTAGAGGAAAAATATTCCTCATGGACAGACCCACAGACCAACCTGATCTAGGTAATCTCTTATTATCAAGACTCTTCTCAGGTGATTCTAGACTGTGTAAAGTTGGCTATTAAAACTAACCATCCTATTCATCCATGTGCTATTGTTTTGAAGGCATGAAAGAATTAGGGGGCCATACACAGCATCAGGGTTGAGTCAGATGTGGTAGGGTCAGAGTCTCTGTAAAGAGGGCCAGAGAGGACACTGCATAGTCTGAAGTGAAAACCATGATATTGTAGAAACTTCAAGATAGTGGAGATGCCAATACCATGGGCAACTCCAGGGAGAGTTACAGACATGGAATGTAGATTATCCAGAAGATAATCTATAGGTTGATGATAGCAGAGCTAAGGGGGTGGGGCTACACAGTTTATTGGAATCTAAATGATTACATTATGTGCCCCAGATGCCAGGCATGGAGGAGTATCAGGAGTTGATGCTTTGTTGGGTTTGGAGTAATTTATCCTTGTTAGTTTGTTTTGGTTTTCACTGCTGTTATTTCGCCTTTTGTTTAAGTGTAACCATTTCTTGTTTTTTCTGTTTAGAATAGGAATGATATTTACTCTGTGTCATTATTCCTGGAAGTATATAACTTGTCCTTTATTTTAGAAGAACCTATGGGCATACAGTTGGGAGACTTCTATATTGGTTATATTAATTGATATGGAAAGACTTATTTTTTTGTGGCTATGAACAATCTCTTGGTAATAAAACCTGGATTATATAGAGAGCTAACTGCATGTATGCATTCAGTGTCTTTTCCTTGTGACTGTGAACATAATGTGACAAGCTGCTTCTAACTCCTCCTGCCTTGATTTCCTTGTAATGAAGGACTGAACCTTGAACTGTGAGCTAAAATAATTCTTTTCTCCTTTACATTTTTTTTTTTTTTTTGGTCCAAGCACTTTACCACAGCAACAGGATAAGAAACTGTGGGAAGTTAGTGTTTTCCCAATACATTAGAATATCTGTACCTGCTTAAAAATTACAGGTCTCTTGGTTCACAGCAGAGTAGCTGGAAAAACAGTCTTTTTAAAAGCTCCCCAGGTGATAAGACTATTTGGATGCAATCAAATGTTTCTGACCAACAGGAAGAAGTAGTTAAATATTCTATTATTCTCCTTTATCTGCTCCTCTTCAGTGAGCTTTCCTGTGCCTCTGAAACACACTAGCATTCTATTTGGGGAATCCTTAGAAAACCCATTCCAAATAAAGTCTTCTGAGTTAGTTTGTGTGTCATCACAGGGAGACCCCCAAATCAATAGTAAACAGAGTTTGAAAATGAGCAAGCTTAGAAGCCAAAGCTTCTCCGCTCCACGATTTTATTGGACTTCAGCATCTGCATTTTTAGAGTTGGATCTTGAACTTTTGAGCAAGTCACAGAGATTACAGCTCTCTGCTATCACCAGCAGTCCTCCCTGCATTCCCCTCCACCATTGGACTCATTTTTGTGTCCCACCTGGACCTTCTAGTTCTCTGAGTTCTCAAGTCATCGTCCAAGGTGCAACTCAGGAGCTATGAACCCGGAGTTACAAATCTGTGCTCTGAGCAATTCCCTGTCTAGGTGCTTCCAAAAGAGACAAGAACGGGAGGCCAGGACATTCAAGGTGCTTTGGGGAGATTCAGTGCTGACTGAGGCTGTAGAGAAAGGACTGGTTCTAGGGACTGACTGGGAAGTAATGAAGGCAAGAGAGAGATGGCCACACCCTGTTAGCTTCAGCTCTCTTTCTCTGATGCCCCCTTAGGCCTCAAAGGAAGAACTCAACAAAAGGGTATCTTACAATTGGGAACCTCTTTGAATTTAAACTCAAATAAATTAAATAGAATCCAGAAAAATATCCTATCAAGAATCCATGACATAGAATGTATATGGCATCTGTTTAAGTCTATGAATTTTAAGAAAGAAATCAAGAGGAAGGGCCTGGCATATCATCAAAATATACAACAGGAACACATAATTTAAATCTTCTTTGAATCATTTTTTTTTAGAAAAAAAATTACTAAAATGAACTCTGAGAACAAATTTTCTAGGTTGAAAGAATATCTTTCCCTGAAATGTCAGTGTATTAATATTCTTATAGATTTTTAATAAAATTTAGAATCATAAACTAATTTCAAATTTATAAATTCATAACTTTACTATGACCTTGGAGACTACCTAACCTTGAATTGTAGCCCTTTCTGTTGCCTTCCATTTATTTATTGTTTGCCACAAAGACTGGATAAGTTGGGGGAAGCCCACTAGGCCCTGTTCAAGATTTTATGTCAGCAGCTTTTATGGCTCTAGTGCCTCCTGCTTATTCTGAAGTACGAGTCATAACTAAAAGTATGGTGGCCTGGGAAAATGATGGAGTACACTATCTAGTTCTTCCATTCAGCAGAGAAGACTGGAAGGGATAATCATTTGTCGGGGTTACCTAATTAGAACAGAGTTAGGCTGGCTGCCAGGCCTTGCTACGGTATTTATTCTTTACATAATCATGCTATTGCTATTGTATGATATTCCCCAAAGAAAACTCCATAGCCCAACAAGCACTGTAGACATGTTATAGAAAGTGCCACATAACTGAAAATGGGAACAGAGATGAAAAAAAAAAAAAAAAAAACCAAGTGTACACAACTTTACTTTCACATTTCAGCTTTTTTACATTTTCTCCATTTCAAGCTGAATTTGAAAATAATATCAACAATGGACCTAAAGTCTGTGCTGACACATTCATTATAAGGCTAACCCCACATAAGCTCTCCTTCAGAAGTCTCATGAGAGCAGGGATTTCCCCCATCCTCACCTCTGTCTCCCGCACCCCAGTGTGTGGTGGTGGTGGGGAGCTACAGCACAGCATGGAGATCAAAGGGCAATAGCCACCCTAGGTCTCAGTGCTTGCCTTCCATCTTCTTTGAGACAGACTCTCTCCTTTGAGACCCGTGAGCGCCTGGAGATTCCTCTGTCTCTGCTGCCCACCTTGTTGCCTCAGAGGCACTGGGGTTGCAGACATGCGCTGCAGCGTCCAGCTTTATTTGTGCTACATGGATGCAGACTAGACTTGGGTCCTCAAGCTTGAACAACAGTTTATCCACTAAGCTATCTCCCCAGCCCTTTATCTCACAATCACTCAAGAACTTCACCTGCCCCCCTGCAGGCACTGGCTCTGGCACAGGGAAGAGCTGAGAATGAGGACACCATGTGCACGTTCCCCTGTAGCTATCATAAGTTGTAAGAGCTGCACAGTGGATGGGTGGAGTAATCCAACCAGGGGGAAGGAACTAGAGATCATTTTAATAGTTAACAGCAGAGCTCAGAATGGTCTGTTTGTCTAATGGCTTTCATTCTTTCATTCATTTGTTTTTATTCCTGTGAAGCCTTTAAGTGTTCATCAGAATGAAAGCTTTAGAATTACTTTCTATTCCAAAAATAGTAAAAAATGCAAGTTCTTATAAGGCCCTGAGAGACCTTATTACCCGACTTCTTCCCAGACTCCTTACAGTGTTATCCACTCTGCCTGCAACTTAAGGGCCTCGCAAAAGGACCCATGGCTCACCTACTTCAAGTTTTTCTTAAACTTACCTTTCCTGTCTTTAACCTAAAGCCCATCTGTAGGCCATAACACCCCAGTAGCACTCTACCTCTCTCTGATTTCTCTCCATCTTAAGAAAATAACACCCCTCTGAAAACCCTCCTATGCCACTAATTCATTACTTTCTCTTTCTCCTCCTCCCTCATCAGAATGAGAACATTGTGAGAACTAGACCTTCATCCATTCACAAGAGGATAGGTAAGTCAACAATATCCAGCTCCTACTGAGCAGCCCAGAAGGTGCTATGCTAAGCCCCGCATATGGCAAAGTAAAACACTATCTTGTCTCCATTTAGAGTACAGTAAAAAAGGGCAGTTAGTTCCATTAAAACAGACACGCAGAGAGTTATAGATACAATGAGGATTTGTGGGAGTTTGTTGTGTGGAATGGGGACACCAGCACAGTGTCTCTATGGAAATGACTGATAAAATAATGACAACTAAAATAATCCCTTTGATTGTTCTAAACACAGTCTCTCCTTAGCATGACAAAATCCACTGGGTGGGGACTTTATCACCCCAATTTCCCAGGTGAAGACACTGGGGAACTCAGAGGCTAAGTGTCTCACCCCAAATACTGAGTACAGGACCTAGGATTGAACTCACACAACCTTTCTCAACTCAGAAGAATTAATTCTATGTATAGAAAAATCACTCCCCGAGCAAAGAGGAGCAAACGCAAAATGACAGAGGCAGATTTGAAATCTAAAGGGCCGACGAAAGCTACAGCGCAGAGATGTATGGAAGAGACAAGCACAAGGAGGAGGTCCTGGACAGAAAAGGGCCTTGTCAGAAAAGAAGGGTGAGAGTTTTACCATCCAAAATTTAGTGGAAAAGTTAGTGGATGTTTTATAAGACAGCCAAAGGTGATGCTGTTTTTCAGTTTCAAGAAGATGTCTGCAGTGTGCCCAGTCCCCTGGCTAACATGGAAGTCTGAGGAGAAGCTGGGACTAGGGGCAGTGTGGGGACAGGGAAAACCAGGTGCAATTGAATGTATTTGTACTGACTCCTCCCCAAGCTGTTTCTCGGAGGTCTGCGCCCCTGCTTTGGACATTAAGCTCACCTTTTCCGACAAGGCCTCCTCCAGTGTGGCCAGAGCTGTGTCCGTGTTGCTGGAGTCTGTCTGCAGGGACTTCACTCTGTCTTTCAGGTTGGTCAGCTGTTTGTCCTTATCCCTAAGTTGTTCTTGCAAGTTTTCAATCTAAAAATAAAGATTGACATGTTTAATACACATTTTCTATGTAACCAAAGCCAAGATTCGTGAAGACAACTCTTTTTTATTTTGTTTTTTAAAGACCCTGATATTTGGGCATCATTGAACCAGTATTATTGAGATTACATCTGACTGAGAAGTAAGAAAAATTCTGAGCTCTTAATCCATTTATTGCCATTTTCTATTTATAAGCAGAACACTCTCCATACAAATGCAAGACCCCTAGTCATTTAAATACTATTATTTCTCTGTTTCTACCCATCTAACACTTTTAAGGCTCAAGTCCATAGACCTTGCCATAGTAAGACCGAAGAATGTTCCCCAGGATTAAATCCTTCACTGGGCAGACACTGAGTACATCCCCATTCTTTACTAGGCAGAGCCCACACAGCCATCCACTCAGTCCTTTTATCCAGCAAGAAACATTGTGATATACCAAACGTTGTCAAGTGGCTGTTTCAAAGTGACTGCATGGAAGCCAAGTAGGTTATCAACAGCAGACTGTTAATGGGAAGAACTTGTGATATAAGTCATATGCAACAAGGACTAAACACTCCATTTGGCAACTAAGTCAGATGCTGGCAGCCAACCAGGCACTTTATCCAGTATCTGCATCCCGAAATAAACACAGAAAACAGCCGATTATAAGGTCTGCCTGGCAGCAGCAGCAAGGACCTTCTCCTAGGCATTGCGTCCACTATCACTCATGTTTTTATTCTCTGCTTTCAAACCATGTATTTCTTATCTAAGGTTTTCTTAAGCCCGCTATGCAAACAATTTATTCATATTAAGGGTTTTTAAATGACAGGGAAATAAAGCAGTACAACTCTGAGATAAGTCCATTCAAAATATTTGTATTCTGCACCCAGCTTTCTCAGGGACTCATTCCAAATGCACGCTTCACATTGGGCTGCTCGAGCCACTTGGGAGATTACTTGACTCCTTCTGTTGGAATCTGGAATGGCCACGGAAATAATGTCGGCAGTAGTCATGAAAATGGAGAGATGGCAAATAAGGTACCACTATAGCATCTTCCAAGCAGTTCTAAAGAATCCAGGTATGGTGACTCGTGCTATGATTCTGAGAGTTAGAAGGCTTGGAGCAGGAAGGCTCTCAGAGGTTGAGGATAGCCCAGACCATACAGTGAACTCCAGATCAGCCCTGTGCCACAGAGTGAACATTGTTCTAAAGCAAGACATAATGTAGTTCTAAAGAGAAAGGAAGGAAGTATCTACACCTGAGGTGACGGGACCCGGACTGGGCTGATGGACTTTCCCAGGATGTGGCACATTCCTGTACTCCCCATGCACCTATAGCAAGAGGGGAGGCAGAGGCAAGAGAAGCCAGACACTTCTGGTTCAGATAGCCTGAGGTACACAGTGGCCAACAACAGAGGCCGGTCTCAAGGTGGACGGCAAAGATAGATACTTAGTACTGTCTTTGACCTCCACAGGACGCCATTGCCTCCATGTACACATTTTTTATAAAAGGAGACTTAAGAGGCTACAACACACAGAACAGATTGAAGAAGAATTTCTTGTACAACTTTTATAAAAATTAAAACAACAAACAAACAAACAAAGAATAATTCTCTAAATAGTTCCAGGAAGTAGAAATCACAGGAAGACATGGTCTTGGAGGCAGGCAGGAGAACAGAACTTCTGGATTTTGCTTTGGAAATTTCGACAATATCCTCCTTAAAATTTCAAACCAAGTAGGGCTTTAAAAAAAAAAAAAGAAATATGACCCGTGGTGGTACTGGGGCAGGCTGAGGGTAGGGTACAGTGGTTCAAAGAACTTGCTGCTCTCGTAGGGGGTCCCAGTTCAGTTCTCAGAACCCAGGTTAGGTGGCTCAAAACCACCTGTAATCCCAGCTCCAGAGGATCAAATGTCCTCTTCTGGTCTACACTTGCAGAGATAAATGCACAAGCACTCATATATAAGTAGAGATAAGAGGAAATCCTTAAAACCTAGCTAGTGAGATGAGGTGATATGTATGTATGTATGTATGTATGCATGTATGTGTGTGTGTATATGTATGTATGTATGTGTGTGTATGTATGTATGTATGTATGTATGTGATATGCATGTATGTATGTATGTATGCATGCATGTATGTATGTGTGTGTGTGTTGAGATTGATAATGACGAGATTGATCAGGGCGTAAAAGCATACGTCATCAAATCTGACAACCTGAGTTCAAAGCTCAGGGCCCACATGTTAGAAGAAGAGAATTAACTCCTGCAAATTTTCCACTTACCTCCACACATGTGCTGTGACACAGGCATGCCCACACACATATACTAACACACAAATAAATGCAGTAAAATAATATAAAATACCAAATGTACAAATAATACTGAACAAACACTATAAATGGCTAGCCAAAATAAATTGTCCATGTGCAACAGTTGGGGTGCAGTCTGTCTCCCAAAAGGCCCTTCTGGAAGCTGGGTTCTCAGTGTGCGGAAGTTTAGAGGTGGGGACATCGTGAAGGCTCTATCCTCATGAGTAGATTGTGTCTATTTTCATTGGGTGGAATTCAACTCATTGGACTCAATTCATTCTACCAAGAGTGGTTTGCTATCAGAAAGCAAGCCTGTTCCTTTTCCAGTCACCTGACACTATGTGACGACACAGGGACACAGGGTCAAAGCACCCATTATAATGCCACTTGCCATGTTGCGCTGCAGCCATTAGGCTGCCACAAGAAGCTGCTGCTGCTACTGCTGCAGTGCTGTTAAGCATCCAGAACTAAAACTATTTTCCCTGTTGTACAGAAGGAGCCACCCTTGGTATTTTGTAGAGTAACACAGAATAGACAAGTCACATCAAGTTATATGCGATGACATTGACATGAAGGTACTTAAAATCCCAATTTCACCCAATTGCAAATTAAATGGAAATTTTAGAATCTGAAAAGGAAAAGGCATAATATAAAATAATGCAACATTGACTGGGTAAAAATGAAGTTCTTCCACAGAGTAATGTATGCATATGCTATATGTGTGTATATATAACATACTATATTCATATATGTGTATAAAGTACATGTATATCACTAAGAATTTTTAAACAGTAAAGTAAATTTTATTTTCTCCCATGTTTTTCTGTATCTTCTAGTTTTTTCTTGAAGATAATGCACAAAATAAAGATACTGTCAACCCAACTACAAAATATAACAATGATATTAAAATGAGGTTTGAAGTAAGTTTTATTTCTTAAAAGGGCTTATTACGTGAAGAAATGTTCCTTTTACCTTCCTCTAAATAAATTCTTTCTGAAAATTAAATTTTAGGAAGCTGACATATGTAAAAATTTTAATCTGCTAGAAAATTATTACATACCTTTCTCTTGTTTTCAAACTGTTATGACACTTACCAAAAAAAAAAAAAAAAAAAAAAAAAAAAAAAAAAAAAAAGATTGGGATCTAGTTCTTGAAAGTGCGGCTCTCCACAAGGTTCTAGTAGCAGGAACTGGGTACTGAGCAAACTGGAAACTAAGGTTAGGATTGGCAATTTCAGAGATCATTTTTAAGAAACCTCATCTTCTACAAAGATTCGATTCACCTTGGAACATAGAGAACTCACAGAGATAGGTCTATGCACCAAAAGGCTGAAAGATAGGTCTGTGTACCCCAAGGCTGAGAGACGGATCTGTGTACCCCAGACCTGAGAAATACCACACTTGTCATTGAAGAAAGATGTTTCTTGTTACAGCCATCAAAACAGTAACCATACTGTGTCTGAAGCAAGGGCTGCACTTTCAGAGCAGATCCTTGGAGAACAAGCAAGGAATGGCAGCTTTAAGATCCTGGGGATCACATGGCAACTGTGATCTTAATGGGTTTAAGCTAACTTCTGAAATTCTACACTCCAGGACCCTCTATCAGAGTCCTTGACTCTCAGTGAGCTAGGCAAGATTTAGATCAATGGGACTTCACTCCTGCAGATAGATCCTTCATTGGCTCCCACGTTACTCAAGGACATACATGCGGCCCTTCAAGAGATGGTCTAAGAGCTGGATCTAGGACACAGCACGTGTCTAGCAGGAGTGCGATCCTGGGTTCAATGCCTAGTACTGCCAGAAGAAACAAACAAACAAAAAAGAGAATTCACTTGCTCTCCCACCAATCCCTACACTGGCTGCCATTTTGACAAGCCATGCTGCCAGGAACAGACTGCCCTTCTTCCCACCTCTGTCTGCTTCTTGTACTTGGAGAGCTCTTCCCATTCCAACTCTGTACTTGCTTAACTCTGACTCAAACCTTTCGATGCCAACACATACCCTTATCCTTCAGAAAGCCTTCTCTGCCCCTTCTCTGTCCCTCTGAATTTTTTATACGTTATTAGCGTTGCCTGGTCAAAGGCTGGAGAGGCAGCTGAGGGTTTGATCTGTCTTTTCGTGTGATTAGCTCTACAACTCTGCTGTAAGCTCAGTTAAGCCAAGTGTTCTCACTTGAATGTCTCTGGCCTTTCATTTGTTGAATAGAGAAGAGGAAGGGGGTGTGGCTACCAAAGAGACTGCCACACAGAGAAGAGACCAGAGCAGGGAATTGCAGGGTTCATCTGGCTCTGGGATTCTAGAAAGAAGAGATTAAAAAGTGGCAGGTAAGGTCATGATAGAGCATGCTTATGTTTGTAAAGCTTATCCAAAGGTGCCTTTCTGTTTTATTTTATGAGACTCTGAAACTCAATTACTAAAAAGTCTCTTTTTTTTTTTCTTAAGACATATTTCCGGAATTTTGTTATCTATATCTTAGGTATTAGTTTAAAGTTATTAACTGAAGCTACACAGACAACCAGATAAATTTAAGCAAATTAGTAATAATAATAACAACAAGAACAACAACAATAATAATGGATAAATTCAAAAAAATTACCAGATAGGTGAAGATTGCATGGAAAGGCCAGAATTCTATGCCTTAAGTTCTGACACAAGTGGCCTCGGGGAGATGCTATTGCTGAGCAACAGACAGCAGGTATCTGGGCTTTGGGGCCAACTATTGTATTATATCACTACCCATGACCATGTGACCTTAAGATCACCACAATGGAAACATGTCATTGAACTCCCAACATTCCAACAACCCTGACAGGTGCATTTAGTTAAATAAAGACAAAGACAAGATTAAGCCAATAGCCTAACAGCGAGAGAGGTTGAGAATACAAACACTGGGTGTTCTCACCTTCTGGAGTTAGATGCCCTTCATAAGTCAGTAGGAAAATTAGACTCTGGTGACCAAACAACCAACTCATATCTACAATATCTGTGGAAAAATTCATTGTTCCAAACCAAGCAGACCCAGCAGACATACAAACATGGATGTTATCCTCAATCCTCTCCTCCTTTCCCTTTCCCACCATTTCACATGATAGCATTCATGCTGACTTGATAAATACTTAGCAGTCATTTTTTTTCTCCATTTCTATAATTGTGTGACTCTGAAAATGAAATATAAACATATTCATAAAGTGTGTAACCTTCAGACTGGCTTCTTGCACTGAGCATAACTGTCTAGAGATTCATCCAAATTGTTAGGTTGTTCAATAATTTATTATTATTTATTTCTGAGTAGTGCTCCGTTGTCACTGTGGCAGCTTCTTTAACCATGTACCTGTTTAAAGGCATTGAAGTTGTTTCCAGTTTGGGCTATTACAGGTATTTTACTATGAACATTCACATATAGATTTGAGAGAGGTTTGTGTTTTTTACCTTTGAAAGAAGTTTTCACTACCCTGGTATAAATGCTACCCCAGGATGATTTCTAGATGATATGGAAGTTGTTTTTATTATGTAAAACACTACTGAAGTACTCTCTAGAGTAATGGTTCTTGGCCTTCCTAATGCTAGACCCTTTAAATTAATTTCTCTCATTATGGTGATTCCCCCAAACATAAAATCATCTCATTGCTACACTATTATAATAACTGTAATTTTGCTACTGTTATGGACTATACTGTAAATATCTGATATCCAGGATATCTGATATGTGACCCCAAGGGGGTCTCGACCCACAGGTTAAGAACCACTGCTCTAAAGTTGAACCAATTTGCATTTCACTTCTTCAATGTAAGAATGGTCTGGTTGAAACTACAATCTTACCAATGTTGTCTGTCACTAGTTGTGATTTTAGTGAATCTGATAGGTGGACTTTTACTCTGATTTCCCAATAGCTAGTAATTTGAATGTGTTTTTATACATGTACCTCCTCAATGAAATATCACTTCATGCCTTTAACCCATTTTCTTAATGGATTGTTTGTGACGATTTTGTTTTACCATTGACTTTTAAGGACTCTATATATTCTGTATATCTGTCTTTTGATACCTTGTGTGCTTTACACTGATTTGTTCCAAGTCCGTGGCTTATCTTTTAGTCTTCTTGACAGGGTCCCTGACTTCTACTTTTGGGAGAGAGGCTCACTAGTGATGGGTGCCCAGTCAGGGCTCTTCTGGCAAAGCTGCCAGGTATCCTGAGCTCAGTACTTAGAGCAGGCACAACATGATGCTAGACAGGCTGGCCTGCTGGGTTTTGCTGATGACATTTTATGGGTTGACTGGATCATCGCTAAATGTCCTGAGCTTCCCTCTCCTTTCTCTCCTTTGCTCCTTTCTGCCCTCTGTTGCTTCCTGTCGGCAGAGTTTCTGTTGCAGGGTTCTGGGACAGTAGCTGGAACAGGAAGAAAACCCAAGGGGGTCCCTAGGATCTGTTCAGGAAGTTCCCACAGAGCTCCTTCCTGCCTGCCTTCAGCGTCTTTTATGATTCCTGATATAGCTCAGAGCTACTAGGACTTGGGAAACCAATTCCATCTTGTCCTAGAACTGAAAGCTACCAAAAGCTTTTCGCTAAAATGGATTATTTCATTTACTCCCAACAATCTCATCATTGAAAAAAATCTAAGAAGCTGGCTAAGTGGAGGTTCATGTTCTCCCTGAGTGCGGGTGGAGTGGGGTAACTCCTGCCTCACCTTACCTTAGCTGTTCAGATACCTGCAGAACCAGAGCTCTCAGTCCTCTTCCTGCACCAACACAGTTAAGGACCCATTGGCACCAGAGAGTAGAAGGAAGGGAGTCAGGGTCTAGCTGGGGAACAAAGGAAAGGTTTGCAGAAGATGCTCTCTCTGTGATTCACTCTCAGGAAGGAAGCCCCATGGAAAATATATTCAAACAAGCTCACTGTGGGGGGGGGGGGGGGCAGCTGGCCAAGATGCCAAAATAAAGACTTATGTCATACCACTAAAATTTGTATTTTCAATCATGGGTTGGCACACAGTAGGTCTAAAGTAAATATTCTTTGACTGAAGCCCCCAAAAAGTGACCATTTAAATACTGGGTTAAACTTGGCTCAAATTACTTCCTCCCAGACAATTTTCTTGAGAACAACCACATCGTGACACCCTGTGGAATACTTGCGATACTGCACATTTGCAGCTCTGCAGACCAGAGTTGATGCAGAGGTACCACAAAGGAACCTGCTCCCCAAGGCACATCACCAGTGTTCAAAGGTCTCCAACGTTATCATCCACAGCCTGACCCCTTGGTAAGTAAGGTATTTGGAAATAAAGGGGGACAACTGCTTCCCACGCTTGGCACTTCTCTGGATTCCACAGCATTCATGATTTCCTTCTTCTTAAAACTAATTTTAAAATGTTAACCAAGACAGCATGTCCTCAAGTGGTATGGAATTTTGTATATTTTTTTTGTTTAGACATAAAATGAAATAAGTGGTAAATTTAAAACATCCCTACATCATTCTAAAACAGAACATTCATTAAAAATCCAATGATAAAATGGTAGCATCTAGGGCAGCCTCCAGAGGTACTCCCAGGGCGAGAGACCCTTAAGGTCTCACACTGCAGATAAGCTCTTTGGTACTCTGGCCATGGCTAACAGCCCTGCAGCGAGGATAGGGGAGGTCTTGAAGCCTCCTCAGCAGGGAGAAGCCCTGATGTCACAAAACTCATTTTTACTGAATGGGCTATGAAAAGCTTTACTTTTCTCCACATAAAATGCTGATAGTCCATTAAATTTAATGTGTAAAACACTAATGTTTTTTCATATTTTGTCCACCCTCAAATAAAAGGCAAAGTTTATGCAAGAGATCATTGTACGCAGCAAAAGTACATTTGCATACGAGTTTAACAGGAAATGACTAAAAAGATTTTATGACACTAATTTTATCTGAGAGTCCACAGCTTTAATGTATTGTACAAACTGGGAGTAAATTCCAACTATGCCCAGACAGAGCTTTCATTTTTATATTGTTCCTTGTTTATTCTAATAGTATCTGACACCAGAAAGTATTCTGCTTATCAGAATATGCAAAGCACTCTGAGAAAAAAAATTAAGAAGAAATTAATGGGATATACAGAAAAAAATGTTAAACAAACCCTTTAAAATCTCACACAATTCATAGAGGATTCAGACTCTGTTCAGGATGTACTAGCTCCCCTCAGATTTCCCCAGGTGAATTCTTTTAACCCTTGTGCATTGTGTCTACTCTATTTGAAACTTGAAATTTAGTTGACAAGATACTGTGTGCCTCCTATGCTTTGCTTTATTGCTAGTTAATCCCTACACTAAAATGCAATTGCAACAAACTTTACAACTGCAGTGTGCCTGCTAATCTTTGACTGTTTAAATAACATGCATTTTAGTAACTAAAAAATTGACATTCAGGTCACTAAAAGAAATCATTAAACTCTGAATAAAAACTTCTTTTCTTGTCCCCCACACTGTCAATAAACAACATGATAATCTTGTCACATTTTTGGCCACTGTCTCAGGAATGCATCTTAAGTACTCAAAGGATTAAATTAAATCTCACCTGCAGACAGGCTTTACAATTCAGGCAGAAACCTTAGTTCTCAAAGGAAAATTACTTTCATTATCTTAAGTTAAAACCAAATATTCTGTCCTCGGGAATTTGCAGGAATATAGCAGAATCCAAGAAAACAGCTTGAGAAAACTTTAAGAGAGTTTGCTCTTTAAGACCTTGTCTGAAAGAATTATTTAAGGGAGAATTCCTTTTAGGAAATATTTCCTCAAGGTCATGCTAAGACAGCTATAAAACTGTATCATTTAAATTACTTCAAGTTGATGCCTTTACCCAGTTTTGATTCTATTCTTGGAGGTAGAATAGAATCTTTGGTTTTGCTTTGAGAATTATTGTATTCTTGCTTACTATTTTGATTTTGGATTGTCTACGGCTTTTTGCTTTTTAAAAGAGATTGTATAACTTTAAGGGCCAAACACTTAAAATGCATGTGAAGAATAAAAATATAAGATGTATCATTTTAAGCTTAAAAGTAAGAGGGGGGATTAGTGTGGAATTAAAAGTATTTGTGCGTGTAAATGAAAATGATAGCATCTCAATATTTATGAAACTGTTTTCCAACTTAAAGTACACTATGCACCTTAACAAAAGCTCAGTGGTATAACAACTCACATGGCAGAAACCACCCTGCTAAGAAAGCATTCAATAGCCCCCACATGCATGCATGTATGTGCTTGTGCGTGCGCGTGCACACAGATAGACACACACAGGGAGAGGGGGAGAGAGAGGGGGGGGACCATATTATTGTAAGAGTAAATGGGGGCAGACAGAATTAGGACTCAGTCAAATTCTAGATTCTTGAATCATCTACTTCCTAAATCGACAAAATCCTGACCCTTTCTCCTCAAATCCAATACAAACCCAGAGAAAAGACAAGAGCTACCTGACTGGGAAAAAAAAGAACACTTTGTCAAGGAACCTAGATCATTATTTGCAGACAACTTATTTTATTATTGGTTTGTATCCTTCATGCTAAAGTGAATATTCTGTCCCTACAGCAAATGTTCCATTTCAAAACACAGTAACAGATGCAAGAAAGAGAAACCACCAAGGCAATAGTCCTGGTGGCTGTAGAATATATTTTGTGGTGAATTAGAAAAAAAACAAACAAAATAAACAAACAAGAACAATCGCACAATGTGACTACAAATGAGTCTGTATGAATTTCACCACTGATACAATCTGTAAAGCCAATTTGTCTCATAATACAGCTCATATTTAAGTTGCCATCCAAGCTTTGTGATATAGGGATTGAAGTGTGTTTCATAATACCCAATCTTTAAAAGAGTTCCCTATTCATTGACATTTAAGAATTGAAGAAAGTACTTGTAAAATAACTTTTTTATTTTCATCTTACATAAAAGTATACATAATTAGTAGTATGTCTCTCCTTGGATATTTGGGCATAATCCATTTTAAACTTAGTATTATTTTCTTATCGTTTGTGCATTTGATTTTTACCTACTCTTAATAAGTCTGGGCCCAGCCTTAAACTGTGAGAAACCCAGTGTCGAATGGTCTTCACAGGCCTGGAAGAGAGTTGATTCCTGGGCACCCAAAACCTTTCACTTTAGTTGAATTTCTTTCTTCCATATGAATTACCCTACATTTAGTTCTGAATAAAGTTTCTCCCCCACACACACACACCCACACACAAACACACACACATATCCTACTCAGTAACTGTGACAATCTTTAACATCTATCCTATGTGAAAAAAATAAATGTGAAATAATTACTAGAAATAATTTATTTGGCATGGGACTAAGGTTAACCTGCTTCTCGAGATTCTAAGAATGTTTGTAGTTCTATGTTGATCATGCATAAGAATGGGTTTCATTTTGAAATGAGTAGAATGTGGTGTAATGACACTCACTCCCCTTCCACTTCTCACTTAGCCTCCCCCCTACTTCTCTGTCTTTTTACTTTGGTTTTTTAGGTGTTTGCTGTTTGCATGGGGTACCAGATGAGTTTCACTAGGGTTGCTGGGCAGGATCCTCACTGAGAGATTGTTTACAAAGGCACAGGCACCTTACCAATGGCTGCATTACTTTCTAAAACACAATGTGTGATATTCCTCACTGAAACGAAGGAATGGGTAGACCGAAGGATCACAGACAGTAATTCAGCATCTTCAAGAGACAGCAACATGTAAATGTTTACACAACTGGAAATAGCCAGAGACCCCAGCAAGGTCTCCTGTCCCAAGCATCCATTCTGTTGTGATGAGCAAATATACATGCATATACGTGTGTTTACATTCAACTATTGAAGTATTAAAATACCCATAATGCAGTAGCTGCCTGTTTGCTGGCGTATGAGAATGAGTTAGTTAGCCGGGTCTAGGATGCTTGGGCCCAGGACCAGAGTCATTTACAGTCCAGGGAGAAGTTTAGTTGCAATCTGCCTGGTGAACGAGTTAGGTGTGTGATTTAATCTAGCAGATTTTCTCAAGCATTAGAATCTAAGTATTTGTACTGCAAATGAAGACGACAATAATGACAACCTATTTCTCCCTGAACGATTACCTTCTTCAAAACACTCAAGAAACAATATTCTGCCTAGCCTCTAGCAATTGAACATTGTACATTTTTTTTTAAGGTCTAAGGATCCAAAAGCATTATTCCATAAATTTTAGTCAATATGCATCTCAGCTCCTACATACACATACATCACACATGTGAGGAGCCAGGCCAGGCCAATACATGAGAGGGGAAATGGGTCTCTCTACCTCCACGTCCTCTCTAAAAGCAGCTCAGACCTTGGGAGTGTTTGCACTGATTATGTGCACATTCTGAGATGCTCGGGGTCTGAGCATCTCCCTTAAAGGATCCTTCCATGGGAAGTCACTGGTTACTTATAATTACTCTATATACAGCCTACCTCTGCTTGGAACACATTGGAAATAAAAAGATTGAAGACGTAACAGATTCCCACTTGAGAGAGAGAGAGAGGGAGAGAGAGAGAGAGAGAGAGAGAGAGAGAGAGAGCGCACAGATCTGGTAAATTCTAGAGGCTTCAGTGTAAATGGAAAAGAAACTCGAAGGTAGCACATTCACAAAGGAACTCACACAATATGTACTCACTGAGAAGTGGATATTAGCCCAAAACCTAGGATACCCAAGATATAAGATACAATTTGCTAAACACATGAAACTCAAGAAGAATGAAGACTGAAGTGTGGACACTATGCCCCTCCTTAGAATTGGGAACAAAACACCCATGGAAGGAGTTACAGAGACAAAGTTTGGAGCTGAGACGAAAGGATGGACCATCTAGAGACTACCATATCCAGGGATCCACCCCATAATCAGCTTCCAAACGCTGACACCATTGCATACACTAGCAAGATTTTGTTGAAAGGACCCAGATGTAGCTGTCTCTTGTGAGACTATGTCGAGGCCTAGCAAACACAGAAGTGGATGCTCACAGTCAGCTATTGGATGGATCACAGGGCTCCCAATGGAGGAGCTAGAGAAAGTAGCCAAGGAGCTAAAGGGATCTGCAACCCTATAGGTGGAACAACATTATGAACTAACCAGTACCCCGGAACTCTTGACTCTAGCTGCATATGTATCAAAAGATGGCCTAGTCGGCCATCACTGGAAAAAGAGGCCCATTGGACACGCAAACTGTATATGCCCCAGTACAGGGGAACGCCAGGGCCAAAAAAATGGGAATGGGTGGGTAGGGAAGTGGGGGGGGGTATGGGGGACTTTTGGGATAGCATTGGAAATGTAATTGAGGAAAATATGTAATAGAAAATATTTTTTAAAAAAAGAAAAAAAAGAAAAAGAAAAAGAAACTCGGTTTCATATCTCTGCATCTTAAATTCCCATTACAAGGACCTGAGGTCTAAACTGGGTCCAGGCAAACGAGCTGAAACGGTTAAGAACTGCTTTTACTTTCTTCCTTTCAAGCTTGATGTCCCTCACTCTTTCCAGCAGTCACCAGCTGTATTTGAGAGGTCTGATTACAGCACAGGCCGAATTTACAAAGTCCAATAATGATGCAGGCTCTGCATTCATTTGGCTAATGGAAAGGAGTCTGTCTTCTGTGAAGTGTCAAGACTCCAATCTCATCTGCTAGACTGACAACTGAAGAAAACACAAACCTAGCTTCTTTTCTCAATTAAACACAGGCTCCTTACACTTCCCTGGGAGACCAGTCCTGTTGTGCAATTGGATATTTAAAGAAGCAGTCTGCTTTTGTTTATACACTTTTGTTTCCTATTAAGATCCAGAATGTGTTTTGCTCTTTTATTGTCCAAGGCAGCTTCCCCACGTACAGTTTCTGAATCCCAGGGATAGATGGTAGAGGATGGAAATCAGCAGCTTGATTCGCTAACAGACGCTCAAGTCCCCTAATACCACTGGATGCTGTCTTAATCAGAGGCCACACCGAAGGAAAATGAGTCAAATCCATACGGATCCAAAGGTGTCCCATGGCAAGTTGTTACATCATATTCTGCAAAAGCACGAAATGGGGGCCATTGGTGCTGCTAAAGCACGGAAGTCTCTTTCCAGAGAATAGATCAGGGTTTCTAGACATTTGCTTAATGTGTACCATGAGTGAGCTGTGATGCCAAAGGGCAGCATTCAAAACACACAGCATACTGAAATAAGCCTTTAGAATAAAATTGAGGAGGAAAAGGCCAGTGACACCCTGGAAAGAGAGCCAAGCTCTTCCAGGTCATACTTCCGAATCTGCTTTGTGTGTGTGTGTGTGTGTGTGTGTGTGTGTGTGTGTGTGTGTGTATGTGTGCGCGTGTGTGTGTGTGTGTATGCGTGTGCGCGCGCACACACACTCGTGTGTAAGAAAAAAAAGTTAGCTGTAACTTTCTAAAACTATAGAATCCTGCTCTGGTGTCTAACTTTCCACAAGTCTCTCCCACTAGGCTTCTTCTTTTACTTGGTTCAGTAATTGCTGGCAAGAGGGGCCACTTGCACCCTCACCAAAAGGGGCAAGTGGCTAATTATTTCTGTCCAAACCCATCTGCAGGCAAAATCAGTTGCAGATGTAGAACTGTACCCACCAAAAGAGAAGTTGCTTCCATAGCATAGGCCTGAGATATAGCGGAATACCAAGAAAACCAAGCTACAGACCTCCAACTGGGGGCAGGGGTGGGGTGGGGAGGTGTAGCTCTGTTTGGCCCTATAAATGTACTTTCATGGTAATTTTCTTTGAAAAAAAATAAAGAACAGCAAGCAAAAATGGAGATGGGAAGAAGGAAGAAAGAAAGGAAAAACAGAAGAGGGGGAAAGGGCAGAAAGAAAGAATGAGTTTAAGGAGATTCAGATAAACAGGTTAAAACTGCTCTCCACATTTATCTTAATCTAAATGCTGAGCCTTAAGCTCCCTCTCTGAAATCCCCACTCTGCCCCAGTCTCCTTTTTACAGGGAGGACAGGGGAAGGGAAGAGGAGCTGTGGGCAAGGAGCACTTAGTGCACTCTGAAAGGGCTTCCCCATGTTGAGTACTCTGGTTGCTGACTTAATCCTGCTAAGGAGCCTCTCATTTGGTGATGTGATCTGTTCCGCAGACAAGAGTTGCCAATGCCAGGTGGAAAAGGGAAACTTGAATCCACATCTGTTGGAGACTAAACATGGTGCGGTTTTGTGCCAGTAAACTCATTAAGTGCCAAGTGTTATGGAAAAACCAATCAGGCCAGCGGAATACTGGGATTTGGAGCTGAGTTATGTGCAACTGGTGCTCAGCGAGGAAGGGGACAACTGAGCAGAGAGGCAGGTAAAGAGTCAGCAGGAAAAACTGACACACACAGTGCCCTCCCAGCTGCAGAGGCAGAAAGGACAGGAGAACAGCTAGACCTTCTCAACCTTCCTAATGCTATGACCCTTTAATGCAGTTCACCATGTTGTGGTGACCCCCCCAGTCATAAAATTATATCGTTGTTATTTCATAACTGTAGTTTTGCTACTGTTATGAATTGTAATGTAAATATTTGCTATGAAGAATATCTGATATAAGACACCTGTGGAATGGTCATTCAGCCCCCAAAGCTGTCACTACTTAATGTTGTGAACCACTGAGCTAGAGGCTCCACAGGCACAGATCGCAAAGCTGTCCATCTCCTGGGGGCAACACTTTTGATCTCTAAAACCATGACTGAAGTCTCAGCAATGATGAAGTATTTGCATATTCTGACCTTTACTTCCTTGTCCATTTAGCTCACTGTTGGGTGTCTATAGAATGTGTGTGGTATGTCTTATAGATATGTTCTTGATTATAGATCCAAGCTGACAGAACCTGCCCCATAAGAGGCTTTCAGTATGAACCAAATTCTGGGAGCTACGGGGCTGCAAACATTTACTGGGGCTTCTGAAAAGCTTGGGCTCTCTCTCTAGCGGGCCTGTAAGATTTCTACCAAGGGAGAGCAAGGGATATTATTTGACAAAAAAAACTGAGCATCCCAACACTGGAGTTGCATCTTATGTGACCAAGTACATCAGCCCAAGAGAGAGTAGCACTCCTCTGGACAGACAAGAAGACCAAACTACTTATTCACCTGACCATTCCATTCCTGTCACCTAAAAAGAGATGATGATGCCCCTCCAGCCATCTTATTTAATGGACACAGCTAGGAACTGCGACACAGCAGTAAACCACACAGCCCTGATCGAAAGAAACTTACCCAGAAACAGTATCTTAGTTACTCTTTCCATTGTGATAAAATACCTGAATAAAGGTCACTTAAGGGAGAAGGGTCTGGTGCATAGTTTGAGGGTATAGTCCACTGTGACAATAAAGTCACAGTTGGGAGAGCTTAGGACAGCTGGTTGCATTGTATCAAGCCCTCATGAGCACTCCCAAAACGCCCACAAGATAGATGATTATTTATCACATCAAACCAACAACTAAGTTTAACCATCACAAATAACAAGGGGTTTAAGATGCAGTGTGATGTTTCATACAAATAGAGAGCTATCATTCTTGTGGTGTCAGGAAAGATTTCTGCAGAAAATGACAACTACAGTGAGACATAGTGCATGGGTCACTCGTGGTTAATAATAGTGAGGATGCTGGGAGAGGATTGTGACAGAGACAAAGAAAAAACCACTGATATCCTGTAAGGAGGCCACAGAACCATACAGGCAAGATGGCTGTCAAGGGGTGTGCCCCGTGAAAATGACTGTATGTTAACACAGAAAAGGACAAGCAACTGCCACAGAGTTCAACTAGGCCACAGAGGTCTGATCAGAAATGAAAACAGCAGACCACCAATTCCTACAGTACCATGATGAACCTCAGACACCTTCTACCATGCAAAGGCAGCTAGACCCAAAAGACTATGTGTGTATCTACAAGACAGTCTATAAAAGGCACAAATGTGAGGGTAGCAACAGATCAATGGTTGTCAAGGTACTTTGATAGTCAGACAGCAACAATAGGATGATAAGATTATAAATCTGGACTACAGATTGATCTCAACACTGTAAACATTTGTTTAAATGTGTAGAACGTACACTAACAGGGTGAACTTTACTGTAAACTTGTTACCATGGACACAGCCACAGGAATCTACTCCACTGTTGTCCTAATAAAATCTTTGTTTCTGGGCTTCATTTCCTCATCCATGACATGGGCATGATGCTCACTGTCCTAATGATGTCACAGGATTTGGAAAGGATTAAATGGAATAACATATACCTATAAAAGAATAAAACCCCATCTCAATGCATGGTGGTAGCATGTGTCATGAGTTTTTAGCAAACATTACTCATGATAATTCTTTAAAATAACACTTCAAAGATATCAAAGTGGTTTATACTCCTCCCTTCTGAACTTCAGGCAACAAAGAGGCTACTCCTTCAAAGCTGCCTTGGAGAATGTCAATGTGTGGCTAGCTGCAGCTCACAGCTCCTCTCTGATCAGCTGAGATCTTCAGAACCATTTGGGTATCCCTACTTTAGGTACTTGGTAAGATAAATGGCCTAATGGCTATTGATTATAGGGCAATAACTATATTCAGTTGGGGGCTAGGAATAAGGTTAGGAAAACAGAATAGAAAAATACAACTTCATCCTTTCAATCAAATTGTACACACTCTCCAAATTCTAGGTTGCTTGCTGTTGGATATTGGGTAGTGTTTCAAAAGAAATCTCAGATCTGTACTTACTCACGGCACAGAGTGACAGATCTGCTCTGAATGGAATAAGAATACATAAACAGTGTTAGATAGAAAGAAGAGGCTGGCGATGGCTCTGCGGTTAAGAGCACAGGCTGCTCCTCTAGAAGACCCAGGTTCAATTTCCAACACCCATATAGAGACTCACAAGTTTTGTAACTCCAATTCCAGGAATCCAATTCTGTTTTCTAGATACTCTTGACACCAGGCATGCACATGGTACACAGTTATATATTTAGATTAAATGCCCATACACTTATTTTAAAAACAGGGGATTTGAGTTTGGTGATTACAAAAAAAAAATTTAGAGCCACTCTGATTCAAATGACTACATCCATTTTTCCTTAGAGATAAGCAAGTGAAACATTCATCTGACCTGGAGATACAATCTGATTGGCTCCTGTGTATTAAGTGTTCCATGGTCTCTGTTAGCTAGGTATTCCTTCCTGACAGATATTTTCAACATCCACTATGCTATTTCACACTGTTAACAATCCTGTGCAAATGATACTCTGTGTTCTTACTCTGTTCATTAGAAAACAAATGCTTGTCACAATAAAACAACTAGAGCTGTTTTACACAACTAGTGAGGCACTGGCTTGAGACATGGTTTGATTATCGAGGGTTTCTCTCTTTCTCAAATAGCCATTTATTTTTTAAAATAAAATATTTTCTCAATATTCAGTCAGCAAGAAAAACTGTCCTAGGATAGCCCAAAGCCTTGTTTTCAGTATATGTCAATTTTTAGTCAAGTGAGGATCCTCATACCTTTAGGTCTAGAACTCAGGAAGCTGATGCAGGTGGATGGCCATGAGTGAAAAGCTAGCCTGGGATCAATAAGTGAGTTCCAGGTAGTCTCTATCAGGTAACACTTTGTCATTCAAAATGGCCCTCCTGTTGTAATGTACGGACTTTTGTGGCAAAAGCAATTATGATTTGATATGAAAGCACTGGGCTTCAGTGCTGCAGCAGAGGCTAACATGGAGTTACCTTGGCAGAGATAGAGTCCCTATGTATAGAAACTGCTAGAACCCCACTAAACTTAACTAGAAACATCAGTCCCAGTGGCTAAGTCTCATCAATTAACAACTGTTAAACAGATTGCCTCTTTCTACCAGCCAGCCAAGGGATGACAAGAACCACGATCCAGCCTCCACACTATGAACCTGGATCTTGTGTCCTTTACAGGATGGCAAGTTGTCCTGCTGAAGAGAAGATCAGGAGGAGAAGAGACAGGCATCCTTACCCTCTCTCCAAACAGAAGAGCAGGTGTCACAAGTAATGGTCTTCCCTCCCCATGGTTAGCCATAAAGTGCATGGAAAATGAAATGGTTTGGTTATCTTTAGCATCAGTAAATTTTATTGTAATCCAAGGCCAAATAAAAGCATGTCTGGTTCTAATATACAAGCACAGCTTCTAAGTTCAGAGGAAATTTGACTACAGTCATCAAGGCTGTTCCTACGAGCTCAGGCAGCACTTTTTCTACTATAATGTCTCAGAAAACAGGTGACAGAGACAAAGTACACAGGTGACTCCGTTGACTTCCAGGCCTGACACTCTCAGGAGGCCCATGTGCCTAGCCATAGCAACCCAGTTGCAGGAAGCCTCTTCTCTGCAGTTACTTCATCCTATTTCTTCTTTACCCACCAGACTTGCATCTCCCCTCTCTTCAGCTGTCCCTGCACCCACTAGTGTTGAGAGCCATAGCAGTATTAAGCTTAGTTCTGCCTGCCCACACTTCCAAACCACTAAAGGCAGGAGTAGAACCAGATTATAATGGGCCGAATGGCAGTTAGGGTACCCTCACTCAAGAAATGCAGAGGCATTTATTGTTATAAAATTGACAACATAAGAATGAGATCATGTGAACAGGACTTTGGAGGAGACACAAGCGAGGTAAGGAAAAGCAAGGACAAGGACTTTAGCATCATTATTTTCCTAGAAAATTTATCTCCAAGGTAATAATGGATGCTTATTGAGCAATGTTCCGAAGACCCCAAAGACCTCTGTCTTCCCAGGACAGGGACCTAGCCTTTGTCATGTGATGATCCTTCTTTCATGCTGACAACACATGCTTTGGAAAACCTGTTCCTACTAGGGCTCAAGATTTAATGTGATCAATACTTCAGAAATACTTCTGATGATCCTCATAAGAGGACAAATGGAAAACATGCAATGTCATTTGGTCTTCAGAGTTTTGTTATATATTTAAAGAATGCTTGTACACTTGAGCAACAAGAGAAGGCCAATTTGCCATGCTCCAAATTGAAAGGAAGTGTCACAACCCAGTGTTAATGTCAGATGGGGGAAGGGGAAAGGCAAATTAACAACACAGACCAGGTCACAGGCTTGAGGCCAACCCGCAATAAATCTGTGTCTACTCTAGGCATCTTAACTAGGAAAGCTGGAGGCGCCCAGGGTCACGCAGACATGGAATAAGTAGGAAAGGGTATTACCTTTCAAGAGGTGAGAATAAAGACTAGCAATCACTGGTCCCTCCTCAGCATGTCTAATTAAAAGATGGATGGATGTTGTAGCACACGCTCTCTCACAGGCTTCGAGAAAGGAGGCTCTAAATCCTCCTCTCATTGCTTCATAAGATAAACTAAAGAAATGTGTTAAGGGTTTAGTGAGGAAGCGGTGCCTCCCTGGTCATTTGATTAAGGATTCCCTTTTTAAAAGGGGGGGAGAGTAATAAAGTAATAGCCATCCCTCTTTACTCATTCTGGTGAAACCTCGTGTCTTCTTTATAGGGTAGGCACTATGAGAGTTCACAGAGCTCATCCCAGAGACAAGGGGTTGGGGAGCTGGCAGGGCTAAGGAATTGGGTTAAACCACAAATGTGAAAGAAAGAAGCCAAAATTTGACTCTAGTTGTTTCCTTTCTCCTACTGCCCTGAAACAATTCTTTATTTTTCTTCTCCTTTTCCTCCCACACATACACCATAAACAGTGCCAACTAAAACCCTAATACATTTTATCTTTGATTTTATTTACTTAAATTTCAATTGCACCAGAATATAAATGTTAACAAATTACCATCTAAACCAAAGTGTTCATTTAAAGTGTTCATTTCAGAGCCCTCAAGTCCATTCCGGTTAATGTACCCATTGACAGGCAGCTATCCATGGAGATTTCATCTTCCATGACTAAAGTTCAACACCTATATGTAGCTCTTCCCATAACACCCTTTGCCTGGTCTTCCTCTTTTCCTTTAATCTGTCAGCATCATATCTCTGAACCATTCCTTTGTGCTTTGGACTGCTGGGTTTTCAGAACTATTAGGTTTATGGTAATTGCAAATCCCCAAACCTTTTTCGTTCTACAGATATAAAAAGGGACCCACTTTAGCAACAGGAAGATGGTATGAGGATAAGAATGGCCTATTCATTCCATGAGTTGTTGGCACTCCTGGTCATGGTAAGTGCTGATGTGGACATCTGAAACATAAGTACACAAAACATACCAAGATTCCCATCTCAGTAGAACTATATGACAGTGTAGAAAAGATACAATGTTGGGTAAAGAACCAAACATCCAAATAGAACTCTTTGGATGAATGGGATGAGGGTGGAGTGAGAGAAAGCAGGCTACACTTCTCTGAGGTGAGTAGAGGCATTCATTGAGAAGTTACAATTGAGCAAAGACCTGAAGGAGATAAGGTAGCCATCTACAGAGATACAAAAGTCCTGACAGAGCACCTGGCACAAAGCAGCCACTCACTGAATAGCTGAGAAATAACTCAGAAATAAAATAACAATTCTGGCGGTGAGGACAGTCATAAACGTCTTCCTCATCTTCTCTTGGGATGCCTGGTACAGCTATAGAACTAACATGTTCTGACTCACTCAGTAAACATTTATTGCTGTGACTGCTGTGGCCAAGTGCTCTCATCAGCTGGGACACTCAGGGGTGGAAAGCACCAATATGGTCTGCATTTTTAACCAACTCTGCATGGAAAGGTTGAGGTGGGGCTGTAAAAGCCAGTTTTAGAGTTTGGAGATCTGGAAGTGCCTTGAAATGATAACATGTACTACCAAGTGAGCCTTTTCACTTAGAGATGGTAGGGAGCCACCACAAAGATCAGGCAATTATCAGACAGTGTGCACATCTTATTGTTGGGGTAAGATCATGGGTGTGGTGGTGTGTTGCATAAAAGAAATTGATATTAAAACTGAAATAGTAAAAAGTGACCCAATTCTTTAGTCCACTGAAAATATTCAAATAAGGGAATTTTTTAACAATACGTACTACTCTGTATTATGAAAATGTCTAGTAAAGTGTCTCTAATTTACTGGGTGTCTCAAAGAGATGCTATCAATTTTATTTTCTGTAAAACACTGGATCAACAAATTATTAATTCCAGTTATAAATTCCAACACCAAGGTATCCTAGGCTTGGTTATCTGATGGCCTCCAGTTATCAACTCAATAATAGAAAAGCCCTCTCACATGGCTAGGTTCCATGAACCCCTTCTGTAGCCATGCCTCCTCTTCACACTTAGGGAGACACAGATGGTGACAAGGCAGGGGTACAAAGATGTAAACAAACCCACTTATCTTGTTGGTAGTTGTGGCCTGTGAACTTAACTCCAACAGCAGCTTGTCCTAGGGAAAGCCCTGAGCTTGGAAGTTTCAGCTACATACCCATGATTCACCATACTTTCCAGGTTAGGGTCAGTACCTCCTCAGACAGCCCGCTACTATCCCAAATCACTTCTACAGTTGGGTAAAGTCCCCAAGTCTCCTCACAAGCTATGGTACTTAATCTTATGTGTCAACTTGACTAGATCACAATATTCAGATGTTTTAGTCAAATACTGTTCAAGATGCTTCATTAGGGTGTTGTGGGGGCAGAACATACATTTAAGTCAGTGGCCTTTAAGTAAAAGAAATTAGTCTCTACAGTATGGGTAAGCCCTATTCAATCAAACAAAGACTTGATTGAATAAAGGTAAATGGCTCACCTTCCCCAACTAAATTAAGAATCAATTCTCCAGGAGATAGCCTTCAGAGTTAATCTGCTGCATCTTCCCCAGTTCTCCCAGGTTCTTTAACAGACTTACACAGAATGGATCTACAATTTACCTTAGATCTTTAACATGTCAGCATCCCCATCAGATTTGGGACTCATCAGACCTCAGGAAGCACATGAGCCGATTTGTTAAATTAAATCCCCATGTGAACTCGTGTACCAGGACTTGTTCCTCCAGATTAACTTAACTGCATACTTGTTCCTTCTTTTCCAACATGAACATTTTTGTCTGGGACCTCCACACTATCCTAAAGCCAAGGATCAAGGAATGGATCCTGAAAATCTTTGAGATAAGGACATAAGTGACTTTTGGCAACTTCAGTAGGCTTAAGTTTCCCTACATTAAAAAAAAAAAGGGGACTTATGGTCCCAAAATTATTTGAATTTCCACTATGGCTCAAAAGTCACCTCTGAGGCATTTCGAGAACATCTTAGAAATTTTCCCACTGTTACGACAAAACACTCCAAAGAACTTAAAGACGGAAAGGTTTTATTGGCTCACCATTTGAGGGAATAGTCCATCATGATGGAAAACTAAAGGTAGCAGGGCTTAAGGGCATGAACCTTCATGACTCTCTGGAAACCTAACTAGGTTTCTCCTTTTTTAAAAAAAAAATTAAATTAGCTAATTAATTTTTTATACTCCACAGGCATGCCATTGCCTCCACATATGTAATTTTTAATACATTTATTTAACTTACACCCATATTTTATTCACACACACACACCCCTTCCACCCTCTGACTGTTCCACATTCCATACCTCCTCCCTACCCCCTGTCTCCTACCCCCTGTCTCCACGTGGATGTCCCCACCTCACCTGACCACTAAACCGCCTGGGGCCTCCAGTCTCTTGAGGGTTAGATGCATTATCTCTGAATGAGCACAGACCCAGCAGTTCTCTACTGTATGTGGCCTCATATCAGCTGGCGTATGCTGCCTGTTTGGTGGTCCAGTGTTTGAGAGATTTAGGGGGTCCAGATTAATTAAGACTGCTGGTCCTCCTACAGGATCGCCCTTCTAGCTTTCTCCTTTTTATGCAAGTTGAAACTAAGTTTCTTTAGGAAGGGTCTTGCCATTTCAATCTCATTACGATAGTCCCTAAACTACATGCTCAAAGGCTATTCTAATCCAAACAACTCTTCACAGGTGTACCTACAAGTTGACCTTCTAAGTGATTCCAGATGCTGCCAAGCTGACCATCAATGCTGACCTTCATAACTTTATACTCTGTTAATCCAGCACCTAAACGTTTAAGCCATAACCTTCTACCACATTTGCTCTAGTCATATGGCCTTCTCATAGAGAAAAAACACACAGTCAGCCCAACCTTCAAAACTCCCCATTGTCTTTAACAGTTTCAATGATGCCTAAAGTACAACATTCATGTCTCCTCTGAGATGCAAAGAAATATCTTCATTGTAACTTCCTATAAAATAAAAAATAAACTACACGCTTCCAATATACAATGGCAAAAAAAAAAGATAATAAACATTCTCATTCAAAAAGAAGCTAGCAAGGAAGATTAGACCAAAGCAAGACTGCTAACCAGCAGAAGAACACCAGAAAAACAAACAAATAAACACCCAAAACAAACAAACGACAACAACTATGGCAGCTCCATGTCTGACATTTTGTGCTCATGATGGAAAACTCTGGGTTCCAAAAGGATTGAATAACCCCAGTTCTCCAGTTCTGCCATCCACAGAACATCACACCTCTATCTCAGTCAAGCTACTCCATAATAGCTGCTTGCCCTCATGGATGTCCCCAGGTCATGGCATCCAGAACCTCCTTTGGTCCCCTTTATAACTCAGGCGTCACCTTCACAGCTTCATGTAGGTTCTCCTGGCTTCCTTCCAAGAACTCAAACCTGGTACACATTGCCCAGTGACAGTGGCTCTCTACAACTGTGGCATAAGACTGTATGACCCCAACAATCATCCATCTTTCATGCTTGCAAAACCAGTACCACATGGACAACACTACCAGTTCCTGCTGTCATCTTGGGTTGGGGCCAGTTGCCTAAAAACCACAGAGGCATCAGTTCTGAAACTGTCTCCAGGGAAACACTTCTAGAGGCAGATGCACCAGGAGCCAGGCACCCCTTTAGTGGCAGTATCTGTTTCAGTTTAGGTTCATTCCCTTCAAACAAGTTTGCATTTTCACAGTTGGTACTTTTGATGGATGAGTTGGTACTTTTGATGGATGAGGTCTTGCTCTCAGTGCACTTGTCCTATCTTCCCAGTGCAGAGCAAGATTTTTTTTTAAAGAGTTACAGATCTTTTTTCAGTATGCACCTTGGCTAAAATTTTAATTTGCTCAATTTCTTTTCCTCCTCAATAACAAATGTACGTGTGTGTGTGTGTGTGTGTGTGTGTGTGTGTGTGTGTTCTACATGCATCTATCCAAGATTTTCCTATTTTTCACTGTAGTACTAGGTAAGGGCAGTAAAAAGTAGCCGGGCAATAACCTGATACTCTTGTGTCTTTAAATTTTCTATGTAAAACAAATTAGCATTTTCTCTTTAAATGCATCTTCTTTCATTTTCTCAGGATATGGACAGAGTGAAGACAGATTGTTGGTCAAATTATCGCACAAATTGCCCTTAACCTGGTTTCTAACAGAGTCCTAACTCTGCATGTAAACTTCATTAGTGAAACATCATCTGCAGCTCAAGTTTATTTCACCATTCCTTTCTTCCAGGCTTCTTTCAGAATGGGCTAATCAGCTTTGGTTATAGCATCCAAGGGCTTTTCTATTCCAAAGTCCCAAACTCTTCCATAGCTCTTTAAAACCAGTTCTAACATGGGAGAACCATATAGCAAGATTTTGCCCAGAAATAACACCATTTCTGGTACCAATTTTAGTGAGTTTTCCGGTAGCTGTAATAAAATATTCTGACAGAACAATTTAAGTATATAAGGATTTGTTTTGGTTCCCTCACAGTGGGAAAGCCAGGGCCGCAGGGTCTTGAAGCAGCGGGTCATATCCCATTTACAATCATGAAACAGAGAACAGTGAATCCTCATTCGCAACTATTCTTATCCCTTTTATGCAGTCCAGGACCCAAAGCCAGGGAGTGGACCCAACTTCCTTTAGGGTGGGTCTTACAGCCCAAGTTAACCTCATCAAGGACATCCAGAGGCATGCCTGGAGGCTCATCTCCTAGCTTATTTCTGATCATATCAATCCTGACGGCTGCAGAGAAATAGACATATTCTCTATAGTTCTTGCTCTAAATCAAAGTCTGTGGAGCTATTTCACACATCTTTCTTTAGAGTTGGGCTTTAGAAGAAAGCTACTGCTATGATCATATTCCCCTAGGCTATTTAATTCTAGTCTCCCAGTATCATTGAGCAACTGTACAGCTTAATTATAAATATTTTATAGTGATGAAACAAATTCTTACCTAGAAATGTGAAGATTCTAAAGGGTCCAATAGAAGTTACTCACTTTCCCTCCATACCATGGGGGATCTAACGCTACTTCCACTTATACATTCATTTTCCTTTTCCTAACTCTATTAATGTTTGCCAGACTCATTACACAGCTTAATTTGTCTCTTGTTCCCTCACAGATTAGTGAGTTAAGTAAAAAATTTTACCATGTGTTTATTTTATAACTATATCTGTCAGAGACAGGATCTTACCATTTTTAAAATTGTTAAAGAAAGTCTACTATGCTTGGACCATCTTTAGTACACTGAATATAATTGTCAAATGAATAAACAAATAAATGAACACAGTCTTTCTCTAAGAGCACATAGAATTAGCCATGCATAGAGTTTAAGAGTGAAATCGACTACCACTGATCATAACCAATTGCATTGCCCTCCCTAAGGGCTGCCATTGGGATTAAAAGAAACAGTCTTTGAATATGGCTATGTGCTATGCATGGAAGACCTATCAGTCCTCTATGTTATAGACTTATGGTTATCATTATTAAACAGATTGACCCCCCTCAGACCATTGTCCATATTCTACCTTTATGCAGCAACCCTATGGTGCCACAGCGCTTCATAAAATGGATGGCAATGACCGTGTACCACAACAGTTCCAAAACCTCCTGGCTGCCAAGCTTAATAAAGTGTGTTATCCATTCTTCCAGACCACTGCTGGAGATGTTACAGCCTGACCTTCTATTGATCCCAACATCATCCCAATGGACCTTGTTCCATTGTAATTTATTACAACAGCTAAATTGAATCCACATGACAGTGCTCAGAGCCAATTCTCACTGTGATTCTCCATCTGCCCTTCCCCCACCCCACTGCCCCCAAAGATTCGTGGAGACACAGAATTAGATGATTTACTCAATTCCAGATATTACCGCTATTGAATTCCTTTCTTTAATCTTGCACATCCACCTAGAAAACGATAAAGATGGTTTGGCATGATTTGTTCTGCAGTCTCGTAAATTTATTATTAATGCCGAGTCAGTAATCTTCACTTGCCTGCTCAATTCTTCCCAGCCATGGTCTTTATCTTGAGGAATTTGAGTTGCTTGTTGCCACTGACATCTTCTATATTCCTCAAGCCCTTATTTCCAGTTAGGAAAAGGCAGGTCCAGAAAGATAGCTCATGAGCTGCAGGCACTACTGTATATAAATAACAATTGGAACAAGCAGATGCTACACAGGAGTTTGCCAAAAGATGTCTGAGCAAATTAGCACCTCCTGTGGACTATAAGGCAATTTCAATTGCTACAATCGATGTTCATGATGTCCCTGCAGTTTAGCACTGGGATGGTGCTTTGGGTGTTTTCCTTATCTGGAATTATTCATTTTGTAAGCACTGTAGACAGTACTTTTCTGACTCCTTCGCGCTCTGCATTAATCTGTGCTGACACTCTAACTAGGTGACTTATCTAACAGCAAACTAATTCATCAAGCATCATAACATCTAGCTCAGTCTGCTTGGTTCCCACATCCTTGATTATGGAGACTATAAAAGATTCAAAAGATGGATTAAAAGATGAATTATTCAAAGAAAAATGTTTAGCTTAAAATTCTAAATAAAGTTCTTGTGGTATTGAATTGAAAAAAAATGTATAAGCCTCAGAGAAATGCACAACAAATGTTTGAATTACAAACGTAAATAAAATTCCAAGCCAAAAGTTCAATTATGGTTCCTCAATAATAACACTTTCTAAGAGTTTAGACTCGAACACGATAAATATCTTGCATTTCCTTATGACAAGTGCCATGTTTACTAGAGTATTAAGTTAAAGTGTCTGTAAACAGACAAATACATGAATTACCCTGGGTGTTTAACTCAATTCTGTATCTGCAACATTCAGTTAATATCTATAAACATATTTTGAAAGGGAGGCTTAAAATAATACAGAATACAATTAGCTGATATATGAAGGAGTAAGATAAGTCATTACTATGACCAACTTAAATGAGAAAGTAAATGCTTCATTCTTTTTCCCCTAAATTTTACATTATAAACCATAAATATGAATTTTCTTGTTAAGGTTAAATATTTACTTTGTTCACTGCCTTATAAAAATAAATAGATAAATGTCATATAGATTTATAAGATTCTATTTTAAAGACCTAATCTGATTTTTTAAATGAGAAAAGTTATATCATTTATTTGCTCATAAAAGTTTAATTCATATTTATCTGTAAATTACTTTAAAATAAAGTACTTCATTCCTCAAGAAATAAAAGATACATAATGCAAAAGCTCAGATTTCAGGGAAAACTCACTACCGCCATACTCAACAAGCTGAACTCATACCTCTAAAGTTTGGACAGGTCCATATATCTGATCCCAGGAGAAAGCAGTGTCTGCCCCCAGGCACTCTCTAGATACCCTAGAGGGACACACACACACACACACACACACACACACACACACACACACACAGCAAATGGCAATAACAATGAACAAACACCCTTCTCATTTTATCCTAAAACAAACACTGATTTCTTTTCATTCTCAAATCTGTTTGTTTCATGCTTTTTAGACACATGCAATTCAACTTCACATACACTCAAGCATGCCTCATCTTTTCCTTTGACACCATTTTAGTTAGCCTCCCACCTATCTCTCTTCCAGAATAACTTAGTGAGTTTAGCATCAAAGGCTCTGAATTCTCTCATTTCTGCCATGTGTGTTGGACAAAACATTGGTTTTGTGGCTCTCAGATTCCTCATCTTCTTCACTGCCAATATACTGCCCTGTGACAACTATGGCTTCAAGGCAACTTCACAGGTCAAATACTTTCATGGCATGAGATTATGAAATGAAAGCATGTTCAAACAATGAGGTCATCTACAATACTACCTCTAAAAGTAATAGTTTTAGAATAAACTATTGATACCTCTAGGATTAAGGAAACTCAAATGCACTGTGCAAAGTGGAAGAAGCCACACACAAGAGATGCATATTGCACTACCTGGCTCCAGTTCCATGACGTTTTGGGAAAGGTAAAATAACAGGATCAGGGGATAAATGAACACTTGCCAGAGATAGGAGGAGCAGGGACTGACTAGGAATTGAGCAGCACCTTGGAAGTTTCTGAGGTAACAGAGCTGGCTTGAAGCACAATGGTGGATGGGACCACACAATTGTAAGCTTTTGATAAAACCCATAAAAATACAAACCACAAAGAGTAATCTTTGCTATATGTAAATTTAGATAGAAATTCTATAAATTAGTCCAGCACCTGCTCCCCAAATTCTTTGCTTTAATCCTAAAAGAATTGATAGGTCTTAGGGTTTAAATTCTTATATTCAGTCTCAAATAATAATTTTTCATGGATCAACTATGATATATATTTCACTCAACACATCTTTGTTGAGAAATCCAAAACTAAATGTGAGCTATGAACCTATGTTCATTTTGGAGATGGGGAAATCAAACCAAATGAAATGTAATGTAATTAACTTGGCTTTTACAGTCTGATCCTGAAATGCCCACCAAAGAGTATATACCAAAGGCATAGCTTCCATCAGTCTGTACTACCCCTGAGAAGTGATGTTCCTTCTAGAGGCAGGACCTTGTTGAAGCCACTGAAGGGGATGTATTGTTCTAAGCCCTTTGCTTCCTCCCATGACTTCTCCATTGAGCTTTACTTCTTGCTGTCTGTCTGGGAAACATAGTGGTTTCTACCACACACTCCCATCACAATGGCATTCTGCCATATACCACAGATCTAAAAGCAATGGAGCCCACTGACAAAGGCCTAAAACCCCTGGAAACATTAATCAAAATAATAAATAAATAAATCTCTCCTCCTTTAAGGTGATTTTCTCAGGTATGTTATCATAGCAACAATAGAAAGTTGACTAACATATGCATTATTAGAGATTTAAAATCTTATAAGCAGCAGCATTGAGATTCACACACACACATTTTGATACATTTTTATATATACAGTATAGTTCATTTCAGTTAAAATAACCTGAGTATTTTTCTATGCCATTAAATATTCTTTTATGATATCATTCATACTGATGAGTTTCTTTGCATAACCATACCATTACTTATTTGGATAATTCATCACTCTGGAGTTTTTTTTAATTGATAAAATACATTTTATCTTTAGTAAATCACAAGATTACGGCTAAATCAATGCCTACATCTTAACTTTCATAAAGTGAATTGCTATGGGAAGAGCCAGTGATTTAAGTGGCCCTGGTAAAATGATTCTATATTCAGTTCCCCCAATGTGTAAAATTTATACGTGGCATCACAAGGTCCCACAAACCTTGTGGGAACCTTATCTCTAAGACAATGTAAACATGAAAAGATGGCAAAGGTTCTTTGTCCTCCATTCCCACCTCCTCACCTGATTGCCTGTGTCCAGCTGTTCTTAAGTTCATAAACAATCATAATTTGAAAAGCTGTGGTATATGCCATCCCTTATATGCTTTTATAAGTTAGTGTATCAGATTTAACTTAAAGAATTTAGCTTCGTATTTTAGCAGAAAGAACTATCTCCACCTGGTGTCAATGGCGCTCTTCATTTACACACGTCCTGTTTGCTTAGCTTGGCTTCATTCAGAATCATTCACAAGAAAAGCTGTAGAATGGAACAGGAAATAGGGGAGACCTCACCCCTGGGAACCAATGACTTCCCTTTTCACTAGGAAGACTGTCTGAGTCAAATAGCACATGTGTTCTAAAAAAGTATACCTTGTTCACCTCTGTTAAATATGTAGAATGCATTAAAAAAAACTTTCATATGTTCCATGAAGGTGGTTATATGACAGAATTGCCTACATGCTATCATAATTTCTTTTTTTATTAGATATTTTCTTTATTTACATTTCAAATGCTATCCCGAAAGTTCCCTATACCCTCCCCCCACCCTGCTCCCCTACCCACCCACTCCCACTTCTTGGCCCTGGCATTCCCCTGTACTGGGGCATATAAAGTTTGCAATACCAAGGGGCCTCTCTTCCCAATGATGCTACATATGTAGCTAGAGACACGAGCTCTTGGGGTACTGGTTAGTTTATATTGTTGTTCCACCTATAGGGTTGCAGACCCCTTCAGCTCCTTGAGTCCTTTCTTTAGCTCCTCCATTGGGGGCCCTGTGTTCCATCTTATAGATGACTGTGAGCATTCACTTCTGTATTTGCCAAGCACTTGCATAGCCTCATATGAGACAGCTATATCAAGGTCCCTTCAGCATAATCTTGCTGGCATATTCAATAGTATTCGGTGGCTGATTATGGGATGGATCCATAATTTCTGAATTCAACAAACTGCAGTCCATGGGCCAAGCTGGCCATTTGTAAAATAAAGCTTTATTGGAATACAGCCATTCCTACTTGTTTACTTGCTTTGAATGTAATCAGGATTTTGGACAGATTGTTTATTTAGTCCACTCCATTTCAATTTTCTTTCTAAAATTTATTAATCACCTATAACGTGCTCAAAACTGTGCTGGTTACAGAGACAAACTATGAGTAAGACCTGTTGTTTCTTTCATTGAACTCCAGATTTCCTAGAGAAATGGACACAAATGTGTAATATCACATTCTCAAATTCTTCAACTACTTGATCTGAAATAACATAATATAAACAGTGTAATAACAGCTTACTCTAAAGAAAACATTTTAAAATAATGAAAACCCTCTAAAATTATAAAACTTCAAAAAAGTCCAAAGATTCCCAACCTAAAACGTCAAGGCTTTGGAAATGGTTTTGTTGAGAGTGTTCCTCCAGTGGACTAGAATCTTTCATGTCCCCATGCTCTGAACCCCAGTCCTGCTTACTTGCAACTGAATTTTTGATCAGTTACTCTAATATACAATTGAATCTATTTCCCACAGGCATGTAACAAAATACATCCAGTTTAGTCACTTAAAACAACCACCACTTATCAAACACAGTTGTGTAGGTCAGAAATCCTACGTAGACATCTGTAGTTTATGTTCAGGGGTGGGATCAAGGTGTCTGCCAGGATGGATTCTTGTCTACCGGCTCCAGTGGAAAATGCACTTCCATGCACCCTCTTACTGCTAGTCAAATTTGGACTTGTGGGGTCTTAGAATGATAATTCTTCCTCTTTGATGCTGTACATGACAAACCGCTGCCAGCCACAGAGCCCCTGTAGCCCTTGCCACATGGCCTCTCTATTCTTAAGGCAAGAGAAGAGAATTTAGAATGCATTGAAAATTCCTGGTCCTGCCAAATCCTCTAACTTCAGGAGCCAGGCTGAAAATGCTGGTGGCATTAGGTTGCATATATGCAGACCATCTTTATTTCTTAAAATCACCTGTACTGTGTAATGTAAGTTAATCATCTATATCAAATACATCACATGTCACACTCATAGGCAACCAGGGTGGTGAGCAATCTTGGGAATCCTCAATTTAGAAACCTATTGCATCATTTTTGTTAGAATTATATACATTTTATAAAGAACTATAACTACATTAACCAAGGAGAAGTTACCAGTTACATGTTTGTGTTATTGCTTGCTTTTAGAAACCAGCAACCTAAACAGAAAACACAATACAAATATTATTATAAGGTTCCAAACTGGCATATATATTCTATGCCATTAATTCAGAAAGTTTCTGTGAATATTGTCTGTTTAAGGTAGTTATATATTTCAGTTTATATAAGTTATAAAATCTGGTAAGGAAAAGGAAAAAGAAATACTGGAAATAATACTATAATATCAGTGAGTAGGAGAATCCTGTGGAGTTATAGACCAAGGAACATACAACCCTGACTTTACTATTTGTAAGGGAAACTTACACATGTATTATATAAGCTTTGAATTATGGACTTCCCGCACAATATACATTGAAAAGTGTTAATATAGATATGCATAAACTTACTTCACAGCAAAGCAGGATCCGTTGCCAAATGCAGGGTAAGTGAAAAAGACAGACAGAAAATTTTCCTTCCCACATAAATAAGATTGATTCAAATCAAATGGCCTGGGGAGTATGTGGGAAGAAAAACAGAATCATCTCCAGACTGAAAAATGTAAAGGTTCAACCACTTCCAATCCCTATCACAAAACTGCAGGCAACAGCTGGCAACTGAGATGGACAGATGTCAAGATGCCTTCACCAGAAAGAGTGGCAGTCACGGCCTTGCACTCCACTCTTTTGGAGGGTGTTTTACAGGTGATTATATGAAAACCTTCTTTAAAAGCTACCATGATGAAATTGAGTATAGAATATGAGGTCTTAACCTGGAAGGCAGTATTTATTTAAAAGTGAACTTGCATCTCTTGGTTTGGCTCAGCTCTCTCAGTGAGTGAGAATCGGTTCTCAGCATGAGATCTGGCCATGAACTGAATTTTGAAATAACACAGATAATCGTTATTGCCACTTGTAAGTCACAAGGGACTAGGGGAGAACATTTACAGTATAGAAGTCAAAATGTCAGTCAAATTTTAACTACATAATATATTTGATTGCTAGAAGACATAAAGAAAAGCTCCTTGCTGTGAAATTGGTATCGTAAATGGAGCAAGAAGTGTGGTCCAGCTATATTAAGTTACTTTTGATCCCCCAAACACACTGTGCTGCCTCTTCCTGCCAAGCCTTGGAAATGCTACTCCTGGTGCCTGTACTAGACAGCAATTCCAAGCCCCTTAGCACAAGATTTAGTCGTCAACATTTCCAAAAACTACTCCTTGCTCATCTCATTCCTCCTGGAAGGGGAGACATTCCCTTGTGTACAGTTCACCAATACCATGACTACAGTGACCAGAAAAACTTAAATACTAATCATTCTAATAATCCAAAAGAGAATAATTTATATTCTTTCTAAGTATGTATATAAAAGTTCTAAAACATAGAACAATAGTAATAGTTCAAGCATCACTGTCCTGGTTTGTAGGGCGTGGTTTAGATGCTTTGGGAATCTGCTGGAGGTCCTGTTCCCCAATTGGTTCTTGATTGATCAATAAAGATGCTAGTGGCCAATGGCTAGGTAGAAGAGGTGGGGCTTCCAGGTTTTCACAGGCAGGCAATGAGACGCAGGAGGAAGAAAGGGGATTCACCATGCTTTGGAGGGAGAGACAGCCATCAGCTATGTGAGATCTCAGGTGGAGTGACCATTGGCCACTTCCCCAACTGGGCCTGGGGTAGTAGGCAGGAGATTAGAAGCGCAACTGAGCTGAGGGGAGATTTAGGGTGCTGAGTAAGGAGAAATTAACCAGGCAACTAAGTGAGGGCATAGTCAGGAGTGTTGAGCTGAGAGTGAAGGTAAGGGCACGTTAGCCACAGGAGGCTTAGAAATGGCCTGCCATTGAGCTAAAAGCATATTAAAAATGTGTGTGTGTGTGTGTGTGTGTGTGTGTGTGTGTGTGTGTGTGTGTGTGTTTCATCTGTGGATTGTAGGGTGGCCCACCTGGAGCTTAAAGCAGGGTAGTAAAAACTACATGCTACACTGGTTTCATTTCTCTTGCTGTGACCAGAAAAATTGAGGGGGGAAAAAAGGTTTATTTGTTTTACAATTCCAGGTTAAGTCCACCATTGAGGGAATTAAAGGTAGAAACACAAGACAGGAATGTAAAAGCATGCCTGCTTGCTATTTCACACAGCATTACCTCCAACCAAGAAATGACTTTGTAGCCAATGAAGAGGAAGGAACCAGAGAGGATGGTGACAGGCAAGCAGGAAGCAGGCTGCAGGCAGGCAGGCACACTCTAAGCAGGCAGACAGGAAACAGAGAGGCAGGCAAGCAGCAGGCTGGCAGCAGACAGGCAGAGGGGCAGGCAGACTGACAGGCTTATACTCAGATTTTTTCATACAGTACAAAAGAATAGTGCTACCCACGGTTGACTGGACTCTCTTACTTAAGTCAACAATTAAAACAATGCTCCATCTTTCAGCCATAGAACTCGTGGTGGCGCATGCCTTTAATCCCAGCACTCGGGAGGCAGAGGCAGGCGGATTTCTGAGTTCGAGGCCAGCCTGGTCTACAAAGTGAGTTCTAGAACAGCCAGAGCTATACAGAGAAACCCTGTCTGAAAAAACAAAACAAGACAAAACAAAACAAGAACTCATCTAGAAACTCACCAAAATGCACAACACAAAGGGAAGGGAGGAGGCACCACCATGTTTCCTCCATGCTTTTTAGGAAAACTGGTGGTGATACTTTGGTCCCATACATGTGAGTCCACAACAAGGGTGATAGTGTAGCTATCAAGGGAATGGGGAATGTTCATAAAGGATTGCCCATAATGAATGCCACAGCAAAACAGGAAGAGTCCACCACAAAACAGGAAGCATACACAGCATCACCCATCATGCAATGAGCCTCACTGTAAACAAGTTAGGGGCAGGATTCTTGCCAAAGAATTCAGTGTGTGAACTGAGCACATTAAGCACTCTATGTGTGCTTCTTGAAGTAGGTAAAGGAGAATGATCAGAAGAAAAGGGAAACCAGAGAGAAGGACACCTGGGTTCAGGTAAAGTGCCAGCCTGCTCCATCCAGAGAACCACTTTGTGAGGTTTACCAAAGGAGCCTGAGCTGCTGGATCCCTTTCCCTGTGGAGTCCTAGCTTAATGTACAAAAAGAAATAAAGGACCTAGACTGTAAAGAGGATTAAAATAAAAGGCAATCCTCCATAGACATGGCCACAGCCCACTCTAATGCAGAGCCTCAACTGAGACTCCATTGTCAGCTATAACTATATTGGGTCAAGTTGCCAGCATCATTGCCAATACTCAAAGGCACACATATACATCAACATCATAATTATCATTGTAAGCCTTGAAAGTCCTACAGAGGATGCATGGGAAAATGCTACACATATTGGCTGAGGTATTCAGAGCCCAGAGGTATTCTGTTAACCTGTGTAAAATGCATTTAAGGAAACATTATCTATAGGCAGGGGGAATAGATAGTCAAGATGACTAGGTAGGCCACATATAAAGGGAATGACTCCTGTGAACAGCTTTCTCTGTGTAAGTATTATTGCAGGTATGATCTGCCTAACATACACTAATGAGCATCCCTGGATTGGATGCTACAGGTACAGATGCATCTCACCATCTCCCAGCTGTGGCAAACAAAAATTCAAATGCTCACTGCAAAGCAGGAATGGGAGTTGAGATTATACTGCCTTAAACCCAAGACCACTAGTGTGGTTCCAGATCCAACCCCTGGTTTGCCAGCTGGATTCCTGCCTTGAGATGCAGAACAAGCTTGCATATACTAGGCCCTACTTTAGGTGCACATCTCACTGCAGTGAACAGAGCCAAGGCTGGAGGTGGTAGGTGTGGGAAGAGCAACAGTCATCTCCTCCTCTGAGCATTATTATTCATGGATGGTTCCCTCCTGCAGCCTACACAGAACGTACCATACCCAGAACAGTGAGTGGGTTTAACATTTCACTGGGGCAAATGACTCTTCTCATAGATGACACTATTCTAAAGACAGAAGTAGATCTCAGAGAAATTTCTCCTTTCCCAAGTTCTTATTCATCAAGAGCCCAGTATATTTTGATAGAAGGCAGGTTAACATGTGGTAAGAATTTTGCAAAGAGATGAAGTTATCTTCTTTATGAGTTCAAAATCTCTCCCAGACTGCAGTAGCAGCAAAAAAAATTTCTAAAGGATATGACATATAAATGAATTCAAAACTCAAGGGTGGAGGTTGGAGCTTTTTAGAGGAAGGGTCTTGGGTACATCCTGTCAAAGAGGCACATGTGAACATAATTCAAGGCAGTCCTAAAAGTCTGAATCCCTCCTGAGTTGGCAATGTGACAGAGAAGGGTGTGAGGGCATCCATCAATGGAGGTGACACTTGACTGCTCATTTACCTCTAGTTATGAGCCCTGACGAGGTGTGCCTCCTCCTTTTGGCCTCCTAGTTTGACACAGTTCTTAATTATAAATAATCTTGTTTCTAAAACTAATTATTGTGGTTTGAGATATTTTTCTTATAGATTTTTATGGCTTAAAGTAGTCACAAGTAGTTCTGCTATATACACTACCAAAGAGTATGCTTTCGATAGCATGTCACATGCAGTTGCCTAAAGGGTTGTTAGGCATTAATACCTAATGTTAATTAATTAATTAGTTAATTAATTAATACCTACCACAATATCAGCTTCCTGAGATCAAGAGGATCTCTCTCTCTCTCTCTCTCTCTCTCTCTCTCTCTCTCACACACACACACACACACACACACACACACACACACACACACGAACCTTCAGAACTGTAGAAGTTACTGGTCCACACACAGGGAGTGTGGTGGTTGAGTAGGAATGGCCTCCACAGACTCCTGTGTTTGAATGCTTGGCCCACAGTGAGTGGCACTATTAGGAAGTATGATCTTGTTAAAGAAGTGGGTGACTGGGAATGGGCATTGAGGTCTCAGAAGCTTAAGTCTGGCTGGTGTCTCTCAGTCTTCCTTCTGCTACCTGTAGATCAAGATGTAGAACTCTCAGCTACTTCTCTGGCACCATGTCTGCCTGCATGACACCATGTTTCCTGCCATAATGGTAATGAACAAAACCTCTGAAACTAAACACCAACCTCAAGTAAATGCTTTCTGTCATAAGAGTTGCTGTGGCCATGGTATCTCTTCACAGCAATAAAAACCCTAAGACAGAGAAAATTCAGTAAAAGAGTGCATCTTTACCCCTAAGTTTATTGTCTGTCAGAACTTCAACCACTGTAATCCCAAACACGGAGAATAGAGGTGCTGAAGTTAGCAGATCCATACACACCATGCACAGGAGCCAACTCCACTTGCCCTTCCTTCCATTCTCCCAGTCAGAAGGCAATCTACATATCCACTGCTTGTTCTTCCCTCACTATATAAAGCACCCCTGGTATATGCATTTACAGTGCTCATATAACTGAGACCTAAAATGAAAATGGATATTGAAAATTTACAGCAAATTCTTGGGTAGCAAGTTTATGTTCTAAGCATCCATGAGCTTCATGGCAATCGAAAACTGCTGTGGTTTAAATATCGCTACCATGTCCTAAAATCATGGGTACTATAGACGCTCCAAATGTACACTGTCATCAAGGTTTTATAGCATTTCCTACAAAAACCCAATAGTCAAGTATCACCTCATCAGCTGAATGTTGTATCCAGGTGTGGGAACAAAAGGCTATGGTTCCAAAACAGAACTCGTGTTTCTTGCCTTTGGTAGAACATCAAGTGGATAGCCCAGTGAACACTCACTTACAAGCACAATTTTGTTTCCTAGTAAAATATTCTGTACCTTGGCAAACTATGACATCGGGGTCAAAAGTCCATCCTGAGTGTTCTGTCTTCCTGTAAAAGGTTGGTCAGAGGTGACCTGCCACTCGAGCTTCTCTCTTTATTCAGCTCCAGTTAAAAGAACATAGCCTGCTCCTCTAGCATGAAACCACAGTGCAGGTTGCCAACAACGACATAATATTGCAGTTTTGACTTTGACGTGAGCTTATTATTATTCCGTACCAACACACCCTAATCCAAAACTTATGCTGCTCTAATCCAGGCCTGCTCGGAAGTAGATGTTTATGTTTAATGTAGACAAAACTCTTAAGTCTCCAGACCCAAAGACCCATCATTGGCTTCTATATTATCCCCACATTTCAAAAGTAATTCTTGGGGAATTTGATACATTGTCCTCTGCTTGTACTCATTTCTCACCCTCACTTCTCCCAGGTCCACCTCCCAATCCATATCCACTCAACACCGTAATGTTGTTTTTAACCCGTCAGTCCAATTAGTCCTGCATCTACACTCTTGGAAGATGTGGCCATCTACAAGAGGGTGTGGACCACAAGGTACCATACCCTTAGAGGAAAGTAACCCTCCCTCTCCAAGGAGCTATCAATATCAATGCTCCTTACTAGAGGTAGGGATTTGTGTGAACCCCTGTACTCTATGTAGGGGCTTGGTCTAGCTTAAGCTTGCACAGGTCGGCATCGGCTTCTGAACTGTGTCTATCACTTTCTAGATAAGTTCTTGGTCACATGAAGTTATAATAGACCATGCCCCTTCACTATACTGCAGAGCTTTCATTGATTCTCCAAATATATTAGGAAACACTTAGTTAAAAAGAAACTTGAGCTAGGGATGTATCTTCGTGGACACAATACTTGTCATGCAAGCATGAAGAGCAGAATTTGGATCCCCAGAATCCATATAAAACCCATGCATGTTAGGCAGAGGATCCAGGCAAAGTCCAGAAAGCTGTGGCAGCTCAGCTGAAAACCACAGGAGGTCAGGACAAGGAATCCCTAGAGCACACAAGCTAGTCAGTGTAGTTGAATGGTAAGCTACAGTGAAAGGTCCTGCTTCAGTGTTTAAAATGGAGATCCATCAAGGAAGACGCTTGATGCCAGCCTTATACTTCCACATACATGCTCACACATAAGCACACATGTATCTACACTTTCTGGTACATGTGATAACATGTGATACCATTTTTTTGGTTCTACACATATATATTTGTAAAAAATGGTAAAAAGAAAAATTAATGTGAATTGATAAACCCCTTCACATTTCCAAATCCAGTAAGTTCATGATTTAAACATGTTGTCTAAAGAAGATATGATACATAAATAGTATTGTTCTCAATTTTAAAACTTCCAAACTTGTACCTTTGCTTCTGGCTATTAGGGAGAAGTTGGTATGGTGATGATACGCCTGGTATTATCATCATACAAATTTGGGTCAAAAAAAAAGTGAAGTTTATTCACTCAGTTTACATTATCCAATTTATTCTATCTTCTCAAACACAAAAAAATCAAACCTTGTTACCTAGGTTATATGACCTTGGGCAGGATTACTGTAAACCAAACTATTCCTTAGTTTTTTTAGGTAAATTCTTAGACCTGCACCATTAGGTGACAGTCAAAAGTAACTAAAACAGTGCATGGGACAGAGAACCCAATACTCAGTGTTCAGGACATGCACATTCAGCAGATGCCAGTCTTGTTTTCAGGCACTGCTAAGGATTTCAATAAAACCTTTCTTTCATGGCTCAAATCTAAAATGCTCCTTAAGGTCATATGCTAAATAAATGTCTAGGCTCTAGCTGGTGGTATTTGAGAAAGTGGTAGAAATTTAAGGAAGTGGAACCTGGCTGGCAGAAGAAAGTGGGTCACTGTGAGCTGAGCTGTCATGAGATGAATAGCTTTGTCTGGCACACTGTCCTGTCACCATGATGTTCATCTAGTTTCACCTCAAGACCCAAGCAGTAGAACCAGCCAATCGTAGAATGAATCTTGGGAAACCATGGGCCACAGTCAATCCTTCCTTCCTTTGCATGAATTTGTGAGAGTTTGTCACAGCTGTGGAAACTAACACAATCTTTTTTTTTTTTAATCTTTAGAATACACTCTTGCTCCTGCTGTTGTAACAATCCCTGCTGGTCCCACCTGCCCTGATCAGCCCCACCCCCTTCAAAGGTGCATAGTTGTCTCTGCCCAGGTCTCTTTTAATCATCTTTATTAATTACCTAGTACTTAATATGGGAATCTACTTTTTTTTTTAGTTCAAATTCTTTTTTATTATTATTTTTTTAATTAGGTATTTTCATCATTTACATTTCCAATGCTACCCCAAAAGTCCCCCAAACCCTCCCTCCCACTCCCCCCCCACACACTCCCACTTCTTGGCCCTGGCATTCCCCTGTACTGAGGCATATAAAGTTTGCAAGACCAATGGGCCTCTCTTTCCACTGATGGCCGACTAGGCCATCTTCTGATACATATGCAGCTAGAGACACGAATGAATTGGCAATACAATCAATTAAATAGCCATTATCCTGAGAGAGCTAGACAAAAGTTTGTTAATGCTTTGGTAAAGTTTCAAGAATTAATTTAACTTCAATTTATTTGTAAAAGATAAGACAGTGTACTACTTAGGTTCCTGGTCCAGCATGATAGAACAGGGATACATCAAAAAGAGACTTGTCCTGTTCTCTAAGAGGAAAGAGTAGAGAATTCATTTATGGAGTAACAGAAGCATAGGAAAGTGAGGGGTGTAGGTCCTAGGAATTCATTGATAATCCCACTACAGACCACAGAAACATACGTCACCTCTTTTCTTTGTACAGCTCATTCTCCAGTCAAGTTGGTAGGCATAGGTTTTCCTGACAATAGGTGACAATGGTAGACCCTAACCTTATCTCATCAGATGCTCCTGTTCCATCTTTTAACCCTGGAGTCAGTTCATTCACCCATGTCATTAAATGTTTACTGAGCAAATACGCCTACTCTGCTGAAAATACAGCAGAGGAAAATATAATAAAGCCTTACATTCTAGCATCTGGTAATATCAATTGAAAACTTTTAAAAGGTATATATTTTCCAGATGGTGATAAGTTCTCCTTAGAAAAATAAAATTGTACATGTAAACCAGAGGGATTTGGACTATACACATGGTATTTTGTGTAGGAGGGAAGGACCAAGGCCTATGATAAAGCCTTGTGAACTGAGATGTTCAAGAAGCAAAGGCATGAGCTATGTGAATGTTTATAGCTGTCCCATCTGCTACAAACACAATGAGGTTGACATATGTAATTTTACATTTCCTAATATTCTCAATAGACAGTAAGATACAAGTAGCAGTAATTTTAGAAGTATATTTTATATGACTGATACACCCAAAACATTTTCATAAAATAATATAGAAATTATTGTCAAGTACTCTTATATGGACTTTCCTCGAAAAAAAATCTTTAAAATATAATACACTTGTCATAGTTATAGCTCATTTCGACTGAAGAGCTTAGCAGTTGATAGATAGCACCATGGGTCTGGAACCAGTGCCGTATGAAAGCTGAAGTCCTATAAAATGTCTGCACTATGAGACAACATGTATGTCTCTTCAGAAGAATATACAGCCCTTAGTTACTGTCTTAGTCAGGGTTTCTATTCCTGCACAAACCTCAGGACCAAGAAACAAGTTGGGGAGGAAAGGGTTTATTCGGCTTACACTTCCATACTGCTGTTCATCACCAAGGAAGCCAGGACTGGAACTCAAGCAGGTCAGGAAGCAGGAGCTGATGCAGAGGCCATGGAGGGATGTTCTTTACTGGCTTGCCTCACCTGGCTTGCTCAGCCTGCTTTCTTATAGAACCCAAGACTACCAGCCCAGAGATGGTCCCACCCACAAGGGGCCTTTCCCCCTTGATCACTAATTGAGAAAATGCCTTACAGTTGTATCTCATGGAGGCATTTCCTCAACTGAAGCTCCTTTCTCTATGATAACTCCAGCTGTGTCAAGTTGACACAAAACTAGCCAGTACAATTGACCCCTTGTCAACTTGACACACAAAAACATCACTAGTAAGCCTCAACCCTTACAATCTTATTCATCCCCAAGATCTAAATAACTTTAAAAGTCCCACAGTCTTTACATATTCTTAAAATTTCAATCTCTTTAAAATATCCATCTCTCTTAAAATCCAAAGACTTTTTACAATTAAAAGTCTCTTAACTGTGGGCTCCACTAAAACAGTTTCTTCCTTCAAGAGGGAAAATATCAGGGCACAGTCACAATCAAAAGCAAAAGTCAATCTCCAACCGTCCAATGTCTGGGATCCAACTCACGATCTTCTGGGCTCCTCCAAGGGCTTGGGTCACTTCTCCAGCCATGCCCTTTGTAGCACACGCGTCATCCTCTAGGCTCCAGATGCCTGTACTCCACTGCTGCTGCTGCTCTTGGTGGTCATCTCATGGTACTGGCATCTCCAAAACACTGCATGACCCCTTCAGTCCTGGGCCATCAATTGCAACTGAGGCTGCACTTTCACCAATGGCCTTCCATGGCCTCTCACAGTGCCAAGCCTCAGCTGCTCTGCTCAACTCCTTCATGCCTTCAAAACCAGTACCACCTGGGTGACCCTTACACATTACCAAGTCCAGCCACAGCACAATGTACAACTTTGGCTATATCTGGAACACAGCCACTGTGCTCTCAGAAAACACTTCCCAGAAAATGTCACCTCAATGATGCTGGTCTCTTCTTAATCACCGCTAATTTCTTAGCTCCAGCTAACCAGCATCAATAGTCCCAGTAATGCAAAGTTTTTGTTTTAGTAGTTCTGGTATCTTGTTAATCACAGCTGATTCTTCAGCCCCAGCTAACCAGAACTACAGAATCTTCACAATCAAAACAGGAATGGCCCTGAAAAGAGTCTTTAATTTTCCCTCTGAAATTTCACAAGCCAGGCCTCCATCTTCTGCACTGTTCTCAACATTATCTTCCAAGCTCCTACAAAACATCTGACAGAGCTCTTAACAACGAATGGATCTTCAAGCCCAAAATTCCAAAGTCCTTCCACAGACCTCCCCAAAACATGGTCAGGTTGTCACAGGAATACCCCACTCTGCTGGTACCAATTTGTCTTAGTCAGGGTTTCTATTCCTGCACAAACCTCAGGACCAAGAAACAAGTTGGGGAGGAAAGGGTTTATTCGGCTTACACTTCCATACTGCTGTTCATCACCAAGGAAGCCAGGACTGGAACTCAAGCAGGTCAGGAAGCAGGAGCTGATGCAGAGGCCATGGAGGGATGTTCTTTACTGGCTTGCCTCACCTGGCTTGCTCAGCCTGCTTTCTTATAGAACCCAAGACTACCAGCCCAGAGATGGTCCCACCCACAAGGGGCCTTTCCCCCTTGATCACTAATTGAGAAAATGCCTTACAGTTGTATCTCATGGAGGCATTTCCTCAACTGAAGCTCCTTTCTCTATGATAACTCCAGCTGTGTCAAGTTGACACAAAACTAGCCAGTACAGTTACTAATGTGGCATGAGCAAAGAAAAGAGAATAGGTGGTCAGGAGTCAAATTAACTAGGATTCTATGACTTTTGTAAGAATTTCCACCTGCAACTCTCAGTGAAAGCTGAACTACTTGGATGGGACAAAATCATGAACTTGTGACTTGTACCCTTGTGCCAGCCACCCTTCTTGACTTAATGATCTACTATTACTATCTTAACATTACTAATTTGGAAGCAAGGGGTTCCATGTTTTCATTTATACCAAGACCTATAAATTATATAAGTGGTTGGCATGGGAAAGTTCTGATTAGAGAGTGACTTAAATTCTTTTGAGATCTAAATGGAAAATTCTAGTTTCCATGTTAAGAACAGGGTGTAGGTAGCACAAGTGTAGATGGATGTAAGAAAACATCTAGGGTAAGGATGCTATAATCCAGGTGAGAGGTGGTGACACATGACACCAAAAGGAGGAGCCAGTTATTCCTATGTGTCTGCATCGGTAGCATCACATGACCATGCTGGCTACAATGGCTTCCTGGCCAGCCAGTTTGCTGATGATGACAGTTTCCATAATAGCTACCCCTGGACCAGAAAGTCCTGTGTATCCCTAGAATTTTGATTTTCAGAGGAGAGCAGGGTTATGAAACAGCTCTTCCTCTTGCTGACCTTTTAAAAATAACAATAACAATAATAAGGAAAGTGCTGGGTACCAAAAACTGTATAACATAGACAGTGAGAACTCTCCAAAGTAAAACCATGGTGATGTCACAAAATCAAGGTCTCCAATAGAGAATGAAATGGACCACTTAAAGAGTGATCTTACTGGATCACTGTGGTAGAACTCCTTGTATGTTCTTGCCACTGATTCCAACTAAGTAAAAGTTAGTTTCACATAAGAAGTGACCAAACCACTCTAAATAGTCCACATGGATTTGGTCATTGCTATGGTCTAGGTGTGGGACCATATGTGTGTGTGTGTGTGTGTGTTAAAAACTAATCACTAGTGTATTAATAGGTAAAGTCTTTAAGAAGTGATGGTCAAGAGAGTCAAGACCATCATGTGGGATTAAGGATCTTATAAAAGGGCAAAAGGGAACTAACTTAGCCTTTATGCCTTCTGTGATTGAGTGTGAATGAAGCACTTAGCCCTGGGGGAGCATGCAATGAGAAGGCACCATCTTGAAAGCAAAGAGAACTTTGCCAGACACCAAACCATGTACAGTTTGATCCAGGGCTCTCTAGACTCCAGAACTGCGAGAAACTAAATGTCACTCTATAAATTCCTCAGTTTAGGATATTTGCTATGGCGATATGAATGGATAAAGACAACAAGATGTGATCAACCAAAGTCAATGTAGCTACAGAATATGTCTAAAATATGTCGTTAAGACACACTCCCTAAATACTAGCCAACTTTCATAATGAAAAAACTTGAAATTACCACTTTGGAATCTATATTTTTCATCTACTTATCTTTCTTGAGTTCCTTAGCCTGAACTCAGGGCCCAGCACGTGCTAAGTACAAACTCTTCCCACTGAGCCACAATCCCAGCTCTTAACCCACAGGCTTAAGTTTTAGATTTGCATATAAATTGGTATAATTCTTCAGTAATTAAACTTGCAATTTTTTTTAAATCTCTATTTAGTTCTTGGGTAATCAAATAGAAAACACACAGGCCACATTAAAAATAATTTCCAACGATTAGTAAATTAAATACCAGTAAATAAAAAGTTGATAATCCCAATCTAAATTTTCAAAAGATACTTTATCTTTCACAGCCCTAAATCTCTCTGAAATATCAGACACACGTATGGCAACAACTCTCAGGTTAAAGGGGTTGTATCAGCTACTCACTTTTTTCTGAAGAACATTGATTTTCCTTTCCTTTACTTCTAACATATCTTTCATATCACGGATCTCTCCAGCTAGGGTCCCCTTCTCTTCGGTGAGGTCTTGAAGCTGTTTTGTTTTCTTATTGAGAAAAGATTCTTTCTCTTCCAGCCGTAATCTCAGTGCATCTACCTGAGATGAGGACAAAGACAGAAGGGTTTTGTTTTACAAAGAGATTGTCAATAATCAGTGCTGTTCTGTGTATAGGGGTGGCAGCAGACAGCACCTGAGCAGAGTGCAATTAATTCTGTTCGAGGACACCTGGGTGGGGGCTAGAAAAATGGCTCAGTGGTTAGGAACACTATCTGGGTGTTCGTTCCGAGGACCCAGACTCAATTCTGGTACCCACATGGTTGATAACAACTATCTCCGAAGTTGTTAACTCTGAGGGATCCAACACCATTTTCTGGCCTCTAGAAACACTGCATGCACATGGCACTCAGACGTACACGTAGGAAAAGCATCCAATACATAAAAATAAGAATATAAATCTATTTTAAAGTCACCTCAATGCATTTTGACAACCTACAACCAACCATAAAGTTCTGTTGTTCAAATAGCCGAACAGTAATACTTTCTAAAAATTCTATAGAGTTTTCGTGAAATAAGGCATCACAAGATAGTAGCATGTTCCCATGTTTGTTTTCCCTACTTATGGGAAACAATATGTTTGCTTAGGGTAGTGAACAAGGCACACGAATTCTTCCACATGAGATCCCAGGGAGGGAAAACATTGCTCATGCTTTGCAGGATCATCCAAGAACGCTGAGAACAAAAAGAGCATCTGGATGAACAAGATAGACACGTAGGGAGGCTGCTAAATTAGAAAAATGCATGGGGCCATGAGGAAGCGATGCTGCCAGGGAGCAAAGCACATCCTCAACTTAGATGATGACTGCTTTCCAAACACTTTTTAAAAACAGACAAAGAACACCAAAGAATCCCCATTTTTACCTGAGTCCAAACATTAGAAAACCAAGACTCACGCTTTTCAAATGTTATTAATTAAAGGAAAAAACATAAGCTTTATGTATTTCATCTTTGTGTATATATGTGTGATATGTGTCATGTTCATGTGATTGTATACACATGTATGTGAGGATGCATGTGTGCATATGTATTTGAACATGTGAAGTCTCCAAGCTTATGATAAGTGACTTTTTTTTTAACTGTTCTTCACCCTGGTTTATTATTTTTTTCAGACATAGTATTTTGCTAAACCTGCAGCTCACCAATGCAGTTATAGTGACTCGCCAACATGCCCCGAGGGATCCTCTTGTCTCTGCCTCCCCAGAGGTGTGATAACAGATGCATACTGTCATATTTAGCTTCTCCCTGCGTGCTAGGGTCCCAAATTTGGGTTGTCATGTTACATGACAATTATCGTACTGACAGAGTCATTTCCCAAACCCCAAGCCTTATAGGTAATTTACCATTCTGCATACCATTCACGAAGTAAGTTTGATTTCTAAACTAGACAGCACAGATCAGGTCATAGAAGAAAATCACCAAAATATCAAAAATACAAATACCAATAATACAAAAAAATATGAAAATCATTTAAAATTAATTTTGTTTTTCAGAGTCCCCTTTATCAATTTCCACCACATTCTCACTCATGTTTACAAATGCATGCTCTGTCAATTTCTAAGAACAACCACTACATACCATATGAAGGCCTAATCATTATCAGCAACCACCTACAAGTTTCCTAGGAGATTCTGTGCTAAACAATGATATCTAATACATTACTCTCAAGGCATTTGTTTTCTCAATTGAATGTTAAGACGAGAAATCTTTACTAAAATTATTGACTGCCATGTCAGCAAACATAAATTACAGCACCAGAATTTTTCCATCTGTTTTAGACACAGTTCTATTGCTATGAGGTAATATTATGACCAAGGCAACTCTTATAAAAGAAGTCATTTAAACAGGGATCCCACCTCTCCAACAAGGACACACAGCCTAATCCTTCAAGAGTGTCTATCAAATGGGAACCAAGGCTTCAAATCTTTGAGCCAATGGGGGCCATTCTCATTCAAAGCACCACACTATCACTCCACAATTCTTAGACTGAAATCATTTTCCCTATGAAATAATATTAAGGGGGGCAGCAGAAAGCCTTGAGAGAGAGAATGTGTAAAGAGCAGAAGACCTGAGTAAATATGGATTATTTGACATGGGCTTGACAATGGGATGCCATGTTTCCTGAAGAAGGACAGTAAGTTTGGCTACTAGGGAGGAAATGGAAGAAGTACCAAGAGATGACATGTGATTCCATAGGAAGGACACTTTTGTTTTACATATTGATTGAGAGCAGATACATGATGAAGAGAATTATCAAAGCTCACCAAACCATACAGTTCTATAATTTATACTTCAATATACTTAAATTTGGTATTTTAACCAACTTGAAAAAAATGAGTGTTTAACTGAGAATTGACATGCATACCATTCTCTTTCATGACTGAGAGACCAAACAATAGCAAAACCAAGTCCAGAAACCAAAATACCATATAAGCCTCCTGAGAGAACAAAGGGGTTGTGGGACAATGGGTTACTTATGGATGATGGAATGCTATGGTAATAGATGTTTGATCCTGGCCCTCCACAAGAGAAAATCAAGCAGCAGCAACCACAAGAAGTAAAAAGGTTAAAGTAACCAGGCGAGAAAAGGTGACAAGTGATTGTCTTGGGAAAAAAAGATTGTGGCAACACGACATAGATGTGAGCAATTCTGACTGCACAAGTAGAGAGAACCGACATTCTGTGATCAGAGACTGAGAACTGTGGGTTTTATAATACAACAGTCCTTCATCCTAGCTGTCAAAGCAGGATGGTCCATCTGTGGACCAAAAGAAAATGCCCACCATCAGCACTGACATGTGAGATCAAGAATGACAGTGGAGAGCATTTGGATAAAGGGGCTGCAGAAAATGAACAATCCAAACAGTGTTTGTGGTACTTTTTTACCACTTGTGATTTGGCAGTGCCCTGCTGTGAACTGTCCTGAGCCCAGAAGAGATTAAAGGTAAGCCCTTCTATGAGAATATTTTTTCCTGGACTAAAACAGAGAGCAAGGATGGATGTGATCAACAAGCTACTCACAACAACCAAACTCAATGTGGCAGGAAGATGCCAGTGCCAGCTGAGTTCTTCTGCATGGGAGCTTATTTTCCATGACCATAAGGCATGAACTGAACTTCAAAGAAATTTGGAACATGCCCCTCAATCACCTTCCCCTATCTTTAAAGCTTTGTAAAGTCTCCTAGAAGCAAGGGGGTGGGGGAAAACAACTTGAGGGTCTTTTTTTTTTTTTAAATAAAAAACTTTGACTTGAACTGGATCCAGTTCTCAACCAACATTAGCTCAGCTTGCAGTAAGCAAGCATGACGTCATTTCTAAAGTCAAACTTGAACTTCCAGATGGTGCAAAACCACAAGCAAGCATGCAGGACTTCTGATGCACAGAAGTGTAAAGATAGTGACAAGCAGGCCAGCAAAAGCCTATTCTATGAGAAATTAAAATGTGTACTTCTAAAATGGGTATCAATGAGTGGATTAAAGTTGCCCTTACTAACACGCTGATATCTGCCAACAATGCACACTACATTAAAAAAAGGGAAATCAGGAAGGCCTTTCTGTCTAACATCAGGTAGAAAGATAAAAGTTGAACTGTTTGGGAACGTAGAATACCTTTCTTTGTTCCTTCACTCAACACCAAATAATTTTAAGAGCCTTTGACACTCTCTCTTAAACTTTGGCAGTTGACTCAATAATAATACTTGGCAAAGCAAAGAGGGATATCATTTCCAAGAGAAAAAAAGAAGAAGAAAAGAAAACGAGAACTGTATGAAATAATCAATGCACAAAGACCCATACGGTTGAACTCCCATTTTCCCCATATCATTTAACCACATGAGACCTAGTCACCTAGCATTTAAACTACTAACAGCTTTCCATTTTAAGAGAATTTCTCATCTCCTATTGATCCAGTTGTGTGTGTCAGTGTGTCTGTATCCATGTGTGTGCGTCCATGTATAAAAACATGTAACATATGAGAAACTAACTTTGTTTCTGGCAATATAAAACAAAACATTTGTTATCACTTAGGTTCCAGGTAATAACTTGAAACGAAAGGACTGTGGCAATGAAATTGCCAAAATCAGAGCTAAACATTATTAATCTTCATGTCAGCACCCAGGAATTATAACCAGTTACAATAGTGAGGTGTGCTTCTAAAAATTCTATAGAAACAGCTCCTGACCTCTCTGCCATATTTTATGTGGGCCTTCAGAAACAGTTTCAAGATTGTGACATAACACCAACTGCCACTTGATGTGCCAGAAATAATTTTAAGAATCAAGTGGTTTGTGTCAATCTTAAAATGACAACAACACTCCAGAAACAAATACTCGATGAGAAAGGAAACGCTGCTTGAGACTTGCTTGACAACTCTTCAGGAATAAAACAAACATGCCTTCATGAACAGCAACTTTAAAAGAGAAGGAAACCAGAATGCTCACAAAAGTTCCCAGGATAGTTTATTCCACATCCAAAGTCCTTCCGTTTGTTTGTTTTCCCTAATAGCAGACTTGGGTTAAGGGTCTATTTGAATTTGATTCAACTCACAATCATTCAAATGAGAAGACAGCTTCAAAGTTGGAAGGATACATAACATACACAGCTTCCAAAGATACAAACAACAAAATAACCTCAAACCCCAAACTTGCTGTGGTGGAGACCACTCGTTCTCCTTCACAGGCAATGCTCTGCCCTCCTGAATGCTGAAAAAGACTGGGTTGTCTAGTCAGCCCCCTTGCAGAAAGATGGCGTCTGGGATTTTAGTCATGCTCCCAGATGTAGCACATCACTTCCTGTTGGCATACCAACATTCTGCCATTCCTTAGAAATCCTAGAGGCTATATTTGGTAGATGGTGGAGCTGCAAGATATCTGATCCTCTGAAAGTCTGCATCTTCAACGGACTGTGAGAGGCAAGAATTCCCCCACCAACCCCATGTTCCTGTAGGGATTGAAGGAAAGGCATGATACCTTAAACCATTCAAAAACAGCTACTACTATAACTTCTGGATTTGATAAGATGCAGGCATCTTAAAACTAGATTTTTACACATACTGTAAAGAACTAGTCCATGCAATTTACATGAATCTAGGGAAAATGAAAAGTCCTTTTTCTCCTTTGCTCTTTCTGAACATAGGACCCCAAATTCTATTCCAGTTCTTCCACTCCATATTGAAAGAGGTTTAAAAAGAAAAAAGAAAAGAAGACTCAAGGACAAAACTCAAAGGAAGCTGAGTCTTTGGGAGTGAATACGTGAGTTAAATATCATGGGCTTGGGAGGAAAAAAAATTGGGAATGAAAATAAAACCCATGGCACTGAGTTCAATAAATAAATAAGCAAGCACTCAAGGAAATAGCTCTTCACAAATAGACGGCAGTGCACATACATGTCCAACCAACTCACAGCGATGACCGTAAACCCAACCATAGAACACAAGCATGAATAAAATATGATACAAGAAATCAAGATAATAACAGTACCTCCTTCATCCAGTTGTTTTGTGGATTAAATAATAACAGAAGAAAGAAACTTAGCACAGTGCCTGGCACCCAGAAACACTCAATAAATATTTGCTATTGTGTTTATATTTTATTACTGTGCTTTCTGCAGCCCTTAATCCAATGATTTATACACTGTAGAAATGTAATAAAGACTGGCTGACCAATAGCTCTAAGGAAAGGTAAGGTTTTGTGCTTCAATACACACTACCAGAGAATTGTATATCATCTAACATTGATTTTAAAATGTTTCAGCACACAGTGTATATGTGTGTAGGTACTTGGAGGTGTTTGGTTGGGTGGATACATATGTTTCCCACCTGGGAATAAATTCTCCAGGGCAGTTAATTAGTTTATTAAAGCCTTTAATTGAAAGCTAATATTCCAGAGTCACACAAAAAGTATCTTGATAGTCTCTGAAGTTGATGAATATCTGAAAATTGGTCAATTAACATAATTGATGATACAAGTGATTTTTCTTGGTGAGGTGAGTGGTGTGTGGTATATGTAGATTGGCTAGAGTAGGCATGTCCACTCCTCCAGAAAAAAAAAAAAAACTAAGCCAATATATCTACAGTAAATAGGATGATATAAGCCTCATTGGAAGTGTAAACTTTTTAAAGCTACACTATTAAAAAGAACAATGAGATTATTTTTAACAACATGTAATATAACTCTTTATATCTAGAATATCACTATTCAGCATATAATCAATATGAAAATTATGAGATATTTCACATTTTCGGATTGTTTTTAAAACCTAGCACTTACTCTGAACTTTCTATTCATCTTATTAAGACCAGCCATGCCTCAGGAGCTCAACAATCATGTGTGGCCTATGGTTATCATATGGTAATAACAGGTCAGTGATTCTATTAAGGCTCCAAGTTCTAGCCCATGGAACATGAAACTACATTTAGGATTTTAGTTTCTTTTGTATTTGAATGTCTCTGGCAGGATTTCTGTCCAGCAACAAACAAGGGTTTTCTAGCTCTGCTGTGCAAATGTCATCACACTGACATAGGCTGGTGCTTGCATGGTTCCAGAAGGACAGAATGAAGATGTCAAGGATTGCTTGGAGAGGCCACAGACCAGACTGGACCAGTCCTAATACAGTGGTGCCAAGTCCTGCATGACCTGGAAGGAATGGTGTGACATGAATTTTCACCCCTGGAGCAGAGCTAGCAGGGTGTGGGCCTCCATGAGTGTTGACAGTTTGTAGATATGAGGCTTGTTTATATTTAAAAAAATAATTTTACTTCATGATCCTCCTTTAAAACACATTCTCCCAGCCAAGGTTATCAGGGAATGTCTTCTCTGCCAAGGTTAATGACTCCAGGATAATCAGAGACAGTACAAGTCTCAGAGGCAAGGATGTGTCTATACCCTTAACAAAAATGGTAAATGCTGTGACTTTCAAAACAGTCCATAAAGCTGTGGGAAAGAACTCTGAAAACAAGATTTTAAAATATTTTCTTAACTATGCAAAATTTAAGGATGCAATATGAATTGTATGAAGATCTTTGTAGACCTAAAACAACAGAGGCAGCTGCACTATTAGCCAGCTTGTCAGAAAGGTACAAAGGCAGGCAGATTCCTGAGTTCAAGATTGGCCTGGAACAGAGTGAACTTGGGTCCTGGCCCAGACATGGTCAGAATGGCAATCGTAGGACAGGATCCCACCTAGATAAATTTATTGTTTGTGCTTACAAAGGCAGGCAGATCTCTGAATTCAGTTGCAATACATACACACACACACACTGTCTTTTTCTAAAAATCAGGGGGTTGAGGTCATGGAATAATGATTTATGGGATAATCAAAAGGGAACTTGGAGTAAATGACTGAATTCATAAGTAAATAAAATTTAGGCCTTGGTGTGAGAAAGCTGAGCTACCTGGAGGAGCTATCTGGAGATCTCCAGAGAAAGCTGTTTCAAGCAGAAAACAGGCTGTTGTAGTCTCCCCTCCCCCAGCCTGAAACCTGCTTGCTCAGGGGTGGAGCTTCCTGCTCATTCGTTCTGCCACGCCCACTGCTGGAACCTGCGGAGCCATACATGTGCACCTTTCTACTGGACCAGAGATTATTCGGCGGGAATCGGGTCCCCTCCCCCTTCCTTCATAACTAGTGTCGCAACAGTAAAATTTGAGCTTTGATCAGAATAACTGTCTTGGCTACATTTCTTTCTCTCGCCACCTAGCCCCTCTTCTCTTCCAGGTTTCCAAAATGCCTTTCCAGGCTAGAACCCAGGTTGTGGTCTGCTGGCCGGACACAACAGGCTGTGAGCTTGTACCCCACAATTGACTTCAAGTTGTTTGTTTTTTATCACCATTCTCAAACACCTCTCTTTCAGAAATCCCTCTCCAAATCAAGGCTGAACCTTGGCACAGGGGCCCTACAGGCTTCTCTTCTATGACGATCAGAAACTACTTACCTCCATGAGAGAGTTGAGCAATGACCTATGAGCACATGGGCTTGCTGGTTTCATTGGTATAAGTCTCACTGAAGTCTATTTTGTTTGTTCTAAGAACTCAGAATGATCACTGTTTTTCAAAACTTTCATATAAATTTTTAATTGTATCAAAAGTTAACTTTTTTAAAAAAGTTAATTTTTTAGAGAATAAACCCTATTCATTGGCAGTTATACTACCCAAAACTGACCATACTGATGAGAGCATCTCTGTCTCTTACTGAGTACTCAGTTGTGACTCAGGCTTCTTCATCTCCCTTCCATCAGTATCCTTCGTATCTCCAGTCAAGAAATAGGAAGATATGTTTTGGAGACAATCATTTTTCTAGGTATTGTAAATGTGGCCCTTTAACAGGGTGGTGACATCTGTGTCTTACTGAATTGCACAGTTCTAAGAATGCAGGTGAGGGCAGAGCAGCTAAGCACTAGGTTTGTTTTATTTTTAACTTTTGATTTGACTGTAGATTTTACATTATGCATCCCAATTCCGCACATCTCCCCATCCCTCGGTATTCACCCTCAGCTCTTGCAACCCCCCTGGGTCTCTAGGATATGACAGCAGAAAAGCTGAGCCTGCCTCATGTCAATGGTGGCACTGGGGGGCCTAGTTGAAGTATTGCTAGAGAGTTCTAGTGGTGCAGATAAAGAGCTGGCATACTGAACAACTCAGCTACCACCCAAGCCAAGATCCAGGGCTCTGAGTTGACCCAACCTAAAAATCTATATCATCTGCTAATGGTTGGGATGTGTGAAAGAGCCAGTCTTGATGATTCAAAGCTGCAGGATCTCCATGATACAGGGCAACAACAGGATAACCAGGAGAAGTCCTGATGAGGATCCAATACTGATGGTATTACAAAAGCCAGAGACCTGGAACTAGACCATTAAATCATTGCAATGAACATTGCAAGTGAAGACGTATGGACAGAGATATATGCTGTGGGACACACTGTAACATATTACAGCTTCCACAATAAGATGCTTTCTATGCTTTGTGTGTGTGTGTGTGTGTGTGTGTGTGTGTGTGTGTGTGTGTGAATTTGAGGGTAAAGTTGCGGGAACAAAGAATAGATATGAAGTGACTGGGAGATGAGTGGGATTGGGGTGCATGTTGTGAAACTCACAAAGAATCAATTCAAAGTTTTTGGGAGGTTGTTTGTTTCTTTTTAAAGAAATTAGAATTGGACACTGATAGTACATGCTGGCTGAAACACCCAGAAGTCGAAGGACTCTATGACCCACTATTGGTGTAAAGAACCTAACCTGAGGTAAAACTGTGTGTCAAGGAGGAGCAGGCTAAAGATTGTGGGAAGGCTTCTCTAGAAAACTGATTAGGCAACTTCTGCATGTTTACAGACTCACACCATTTAAATGAAACCACTGAGACCAAGTTCAGCAAAGCAACACTGCTCCAGCAGAAACCAACAGACGCCCCTTTCTCCCAAGAGCTCCCTGCATTCAGCCTTTTGTTGTAATGCCTCTCAGGGTCACAGATGACAAGAGACTGAGTCATCTCAGTTAGGCCTTTCCGGCCAGCTGGGTAATGTCAGTGAGATATGTATCTTCCTCCTGGCCACTGCAGTCAGCACCAGTGCCCATGGAAGGAGGAGGACATATAATCCCTAACCCATGTGTAGCCTTCAGCTACATCAGAGGCTTACACATGAGATAAGTGGAAAATCCTGCACCATATTTTAAAGCCTGAAAGCAGCACAAAGAGATACAGCGGTGGCTATTACAGCAGAGTGCTTTGTAATGCACAGTATTCCTTTCTCTCATAATCTATTCTCTTAAGTAATATTTATATATCTAGAATTTGAGGATATTTGGTATTTTTATACCCACAGGCTATGCTTACAAAATTTACAACCACTAACTTATTAATAGCACAAGTTATACTCTCATATGATAAAGATGTATTTGTCTTACCTACCTGTCAAAAAAAATTATACCTGAGTCCTTCATGTCACCTACTGTAGTGAAGATGACAGTGCTGGGATGTGAGTGTTTGGTATTGCCAGTGCAGAATTCCTATCATATGTGGTTTATAAGCCAGCCAATTCCTTATAAAGACTGTTTTCTTACTCAGATTTTTGGCTACTTCTTACACTAAAATTAAATGGTTTTAAGTGACTAGTCCAAAGTTCAAAATTTAATGTTCAGTTCAGTTCCAGAAAATTTCTGAAAACACATGGGAATTGTAAGTCATGTGTTAATACTTAAAATTCTGTTAATAAAACTTCCAACACTAACGTTACCTCATTGAAGTTACCTCGCTGGTTCTTACACTCACCATAAAACCAGAGCTGTCATAGTTTTGAATTACTACAAAAGGAAGTAAGCCATTCCAAAATCAATGTTATTTTGCAACACGATGATAGTTATAAATTCAAATACTTAAAGCCAATTTGCAGAACTATCAATCTTAGTATCTCCTGACATTTCAAAGCCTATCTTCCAGGCTTTTATCCTTACTAAGAACTAAGTCAAAGAAAATGTAGGTATCATTCATTCATATCCATTTTCCTTCAAAGAAGCACATTCAATTTAAAGACAAAATTATTTGGCCATAAGTATTTGAAGTATTGGTTCTATTTAGGTATGCCACAAAAATTCTGAACTATTAGCATGCTCAAAACCCTGGATTCAATACACAGCACCGAAAAAACTTAGAACTATGACTGAAGCTCTGAGAATTTAAATCACTGATTATTCAATGCTGAAATTAAATGGTAATTTTGTGACTCCTCAGATCAGATTTTTTTAATAAATCCAAATGAGTACCTTCCTTATATATTTGAAGTGTTTATAAATGGACAACAATTCAGACACTGTCCTTGTTTAAGTCCCATACCTTAAGATTTGTGTCTATGAAACACCCCTGGAAAATGGGAACCCTGTTTAATTTTTCATAAGATTTTAAAACAACTTATTTTTTATGCTGTGGCATCATTTCTATGATTATCACAACAGTTAAAGGAATCTACTTTGCTTCCTGTAAATAATGCTCTCTAACCAACAACCACTTACAATGATTCAATTCTGTTGTCTCTTAAGTTTTAAGTGTCCCTCTGTTGAACCAATAAATACATGTTTGGTTTTTAAATAATGCATGGAACTTTGATCTTTTCTCAGCCGAAAACTGTCTCATGATCCTGGGCAGCAACAACAGGTGACAGTCCCCACTCTCAGTGTACCATTGCCATACTCTGAGGCTAGGTAGGGTCAAGGTATTAAATGTGTTTTCCACTTATAATGTTGCTTTCCTAGCCTATACTAATGATACAAATTAAGGAGTTTCATTGAGACATTTCCATAGAAGCATACTGTGCTGGCTAGCTTTGGGTCAATTTGACACAAGCTGGAGTCATCAGAGAGGAGGGAGCCTTAATTGAGAAAATGCCTCCATAAGATCCGGCTGCAGGCAGGCCTGTATGGCATTTTCTTAATTAGTGTTTGATGGGGGAGGCATCAGTCCATTATGGGTGATGCCATCCCTGGGCGGATGGTGCTGCATTTTATAAGAAAGCAGGGTGAGCAAGCCATGAGGAGCAAGCCAGTAAGCAGCACGCCTCCATGACTTCTGAATCAGCTCCTGCCTCCAGCTTCCTGCCCTGCTGAGCTCCTGTTCTGACTTCCTTTGATGATGAATTGTGAGGTGGAAGCAGAAGCTGAATAAACCCGGCCCTCCCGGAGTTGCTTTGGTCAGGGTGCTTGGTCACACCCACCATGTACTTTAGCCACACTGACCTCTCCTGTATCCCTCTGGCCATTACCATTTTGTCTTTCCACACCCATCACAGAACCCTGTATTTTCATGTTTGCTTTTCTCCCTTAGATTCCATATACAAGAAAAACCATGCAATATTTGCCTTTCTGAGACTGGCTTAATTTATTGTTTTCTTTAACTTGCTTATCTCTCATTCCACCTATTTTCCTGCAAAATGACATGATCTCATTTTTCTTTATGGCCAAATAGAAGTCTATTGTGTAAGAGCACCATGTTTTCTTTAACTATTCATCTTTCGATAAACACCATCATAATGTGGCCATTGTGGAAAGTATAACGGGAAACATGGATGTTCTTGCATCTTTATTGTGTGCTGGTGCTCCCCTCTTGAAGTGCATCCTCAGCAGTTTTACAGCTGGATCATTTGGAAGTTTTACTTTTAATTTTCAACATTTTAATCTTAAGATAGGGTTTGTAGGAATGTGGTCCTATCATAACCCAGGGGCATCTGTTCACGTCTGTATCTGTACTTAAGTGGTGAAGTGAAAAAAAGACAAATGGGAGGTCCACAGGCCTGCCACACAGAGCACCAATCCACAGACCTCTGACAGAGTGCACCAATCCACAGCCCTCCCACACAATGCACCAATCCACAGGCCTCCCACACAGTAAGTACACCAATCCACACAGACCTCCCACACAGTGCACCAATCCACACAGGCCTCCCACACAGTGCACCAATCCACAGGCCTCCCACACAGTGGACCAGTCCACAGTCCTCCCACACAGTGCACCAATCCAAACAGACCTCCCACACAGTGTGCCAGTCCACAAACTGCCAGTGCACTTGGGATCATAGTCATAACAAATATGAATTCATGTCTAACAAACACTACCCATATCCCTCTTCAATTAATATTAATGTAAATGTTAATTTTGACAATGCATTTTCAACTAATTTATAATTTCTATTCAGTTCCATGGATCAGTAAGAGCTACTACATACTTAGTGGTTGGTTATTTTTGTCTTTGGCCCTAAACAATCACAAGCAATCAGTATTACATAGTATAATTCTTGGCTGACTACAGGATTGTTTTTTCATTGAAACAAATATTTCTCTAAGATACATAACATTTGTTTTTTTAAATAGTCCATAATACTGTAGGCATTCATGCTCCATAATCAATATTATCATTAAAATGTAGTAAACATAAAGAATTATACATAAAAGCAATATTAAGCTATAGATGCTCTGAAAGAAAATATGGGTTCTCCTTCTTGTTTTTAGATATAAGAGACAATATTGACTTATAGCATAAAAGAAAAATTAATAAGAATAAAATATGAACTTCAAATATCTTTGTGGAAAAAGCAAATAAAAAGTTGCACAAAGTTTTTGTAAAAGACAGCAAAATCTAATGTCCATTCCAGCATATAGGGCATTGTTTCTAAGGAGAATAAGAGAAAGGAACTTTTCTTATAGAGACATTTCTAAAAACAGATAAATGTGAATTTATTAAATGCCTACTTTGTTCTAAATAATAATAATAAGGAGGAGGAGGAGGGGAAAATTAAATCAACACATTCAATTTCTCCTGGTGAACTAAGAATAGTCGTCTACCAACTGCTATGGGGAGCTGAGAGTAAAAACTACAGGCAGGTTCAGAGCTCTCAAGAAAGCACTTAACCATTTCATTCCAAGCTTGTTCCCCTAGAGAAATACGCTAGTGACAAAGTAAAGAGGAGGCGGTCTGTCTAGGGAGAATCGTTTATATTGGTATATACAGCTCTAGTAACACTGTCTAGGATTTTAATACATTGCCAGGAGACAGGAAATAACAATAGCTAGAGGTAAATGCTGTCAACCTAGGCTCCAGGGCAAGTGTTAACCCTCTCCTTCCTCAAATCCCACAAAACTCTATCCAGTTTCTTCATCCATAAAATGAAGACAATGATGTAGAAACATAAGGTGTAATTGAAGCATGACCTACCAGGTGTTGTATTATGGTGAACTGGAAAATAAAGTAGAAATACTCACTGGGTAGCAGAAGCTGTTTAAAGGCAACAGTAACACAAATTATGATATTATAGGATATTATGTAGCCATCGTTTCTATGAGACTAGTACATTAAGTCATTCTAGTGTTACATAGCAGGTACTGTGAAAGGCTAATCATGCTGCTGATGGTGATAACATTAGCTGATACTTGCAGCACAGTTTTAAGAGGCTCCTGGGCTTCTGAGACGGGGAGTTCCTGTTCTCCATTGTATAAAGCCCAGAGCCATATGGCCTGTGACTGGACTGTGTCCTGCAGCCTTTTCCTTCAAACTGAAACGTTCACTCCTGGGTGAAGAAGAGAGGCTCATACAACTTACAAGGCTCAGAAAGCTCACAAAGTTGCAAGATTCCACAAGTCCACTCCCAAAGTTATATAAGCAGTAAAGAGTGCTGCTTGGGAAGGGGCTGTCTACCCATCCTTCCATTCAAGCTGCTGGCTAGCAGTGCAGGGAACGCCAAGGATGCAGCTTCCGGGAGCTGTAACTGGTGCTGGGGTAGGCTTTTTAGTGATGCTCACGTAAGTGCCCCTGTAAATCCACTGTTTCACCACACTGTACTTTGTGGAATCATTTCTTTGGTCTGGCATTGGTACCTTCTCTGAGGTAAATGACTATTTGCTCATGTCTCCCAAGGAAAAGTCAACCTCTAAGGTGTCACACCTGAAACCTGCCCATGTGTGTATCAATTCCAAAGGGCCTACCATGATCATCACACACAAGGGAGACAGCACATATAACAAACACAGAAGTGAAAAGGAATGTGGTCTGAAGTGAAAAGAAGGTGCACAGATCAAAATTACAATATGCACATTATCCTTTCTGATAGGTAGCTGACAGATAGATGTACACATAGATAGAAAGCAGGTTGGTATCGATAAGTGAACACATTAAGACTTTGAAGGTTTTCAAGCTATAAA